>NC_057710.1:155059489-155075030 GCF_004010195.1 Chiloscyllium plagiosum | reverse complement strand
CAGGTTTTACAGTTCCTGCGGTGGCAGGGGAAAGTGCCAGGATGGGAGGGTGGGTTGTAGGGGGGCGTGGACCTGACCAGGTAGTCACGGAGGGAATGGTCTTTGCGGAAGGCGGAAAGGGGTGGGGAGGGAAATAAATCCCTGGTGGTGGGGTCTTACTATCAGGCCTCTGGAGCAAGTGGGATTGTGAGCCAGGCCTCCTGCTGAGAGGTCGGGACACTGGAGCTCTTCCATTTCTGTAATGTCACTTTACTCAAAGCTTGTTAAGCACCTTTTAGCTAGACAAAAAGTTGTCACAGCGTCAAGTTTTACTTCTAAGTGAACTGTCCTGTGAACAGCCTTAGAATGTTTTACCACATAAATACAAGTTGTTGCTGTAGCTGTCAATGATAAGTACTTCGATTATTGAATGGAATGTAAAAACCAATTAATAAAAAACATATGTTATTTTAACAAGTTTCTAACCAGCATTAGGAAAGCACCGAGGAGTCATCCTAATACTATTTTTCAAATACAGAAATATGTAACTAGTTAAATGGCCAAAATCAATTTGAAAATACTGTTTCCAATTGAAAGAAAACGAACTATGGATGCTAAAAATCAGAAAGAAAAACTGGATTCCTGGAAAAACCAGCAGCTTTGGCAGCATCTGTGGACAGAAAGTAGAGTTAGTGTTTTGGGTCCAGTAACTCTTCTTCAGAACTGTTTACAACTGGTTATTTAATGTTAGGAACATCTGGATGAAGAATTTGTATTTCAGTCCTGGGGCCTCTGCAGCTACTATGGATGAATTATAAAATAAAATTCATTGTTTCTGGTAGGCAAACTTTGCAGTGAACAGCCACAGAGCTAAAACACTATCTCTGTTTTTCTCTCTCTCCAGATGTTGCATAACTTTGAGTATTTACAATATTTTTAAATTGCATTTCAGAATTCAAACAGCTTTAGTATTTTCATTGTATGTGGATAAATGGCACATAGATATAGAATTGCATTGTGGCTAGTGTACTTTTGGGCGAATCTCTGTTATACTAAAATATCGAGCATTCTGGACAATCCACCTCACGAAGTCATGCAAGAAATGATGTGGATGAGATGAACATGGGAAAGTAATTGGGCTAACTGTGAAGTGATTGAGAGTGAGGGAGTAGATGCACTAGTTTGTTCAGGAACTTGGGAATGATCCTCAAACAGAACTTCATTGTGTTCAAACTTCTCCAGTGTCTCACTTTCCCCCACCTCTATCAACTTCTCTGATCTTCGTCAGTTCCTTCAACTCTGGATTCTTTGACACCATCTGGGCCACAACTCTTTAGTACTATGTTTAGAACTTTGAGAGTTCTGCCATGCTGTATTCTCCCACTGAGTTAATTGGGATCCAAAGTTGCATTTTCATAACAGACAATAGAAAAGACAACAGAATCAATTTGGATGCCATGTTTTTCCATTAGTGAAAATTAGGTGTAGAGACTGGTGTATTTGCTGCTTTTTCCTGCCTAAGCAGACAAGAACATGTTTTCACACATTATACTTCATAGGCCAAATTTTTTGAACAATCATTTAATCAATCTTTATCCCTTTGTATACTCTTGGTCTACTTCACAACCTACATCCTTACCAACCAGCATGTCATCACCAAATTTAGCAACCATACATTCAGTCCATTCATGTAAGTCAATGGCATTAATTGTAAATAACTGAGGGCCGAATAATGAGCCCTGTGGCACCCTACTCGTCACACTGACGACCCAAAATCCACCCTCTGCATCTCATCAGTTGAATAATAATCCTCTACTCATGCTAACATGCTACCCCTATACCATGATTTAAATAGTAAATTATAATGTGGCACTTTGTCGACTTAAATGCCCCTTTGTCAGTGATAACAAGCACGTGGAAAATATCAGATTCATTTGGTTCAATGTTCATCCCATTATCTAGATTTGCAGCTGTAGGATGGTCAATTTGGTGATACCTGGTGACAACTGGCACATATGGCATTCAACACCATTACTCTGTATACTTTAAAGGAAGAAAAGGAAGTCAGTAGCACACAAATGTGAAAATATTTATCCACTTAGCTATTCACCACAGTACCTGCAACTCTAGGATTAATGAATTCTGTGTCGCCACAATTAGTCTTACATGATAAAAATAAAGATGATGGTTTAGAACACAATATAGATCATGGAACCTTACCATTGGATTTTGTGAAGAGAAATCCTATAACCATCAGGCATTTTCTGCAGAATGTCGAATTGAGAGAAAAGGACTTACATTCAGGTTTATCTTCAGAACAGTAAATGGAATTTAATATTCTAGGTATGCAACTTTTCCACAGGACAGGCAGGGAGGGACGTGTGGGTGGGTAGCTTTGTTAGTAGGAGAAAAGTTTGATAGCCAGAAATTATCTTGGATTGATGATGTAGAATTCACATTATAGAATCCCTACAGTGTAGAAGTAGGCCATTTGGCTCTGAGTCCACACTAATCCTCTAAAGAGTACCCCACCCAGATTCACAGCAAAGATATATCACAGTGAGGGAGATGGATTCGACGAAGGGGATAAACTGACCATGGTTAACTAAGTAAGTTAAGGATAGCATCAAAATAAAAAAAATGAAAAAGATTAATGGTAAGTCAAAAGATTGGGAAAGTTTTAAAACGCAACAAAAGATGATCAAAAAATAATAGGGGGAGAAAATAGATGATGAGAGCATACTAGCAACTAATATAACAATGGACAGCAGGAGCTTCTTTAAATGCACACAAAGGGAAAGAAAACCAAACTTAGCCCCTTACAGAATTATGTTGGTGAAATAACAGTGAACAGAAAATTGTAGAGGAGTTGAATAATACATTCTGCATCAGAATACGTGGTAGAAGGCGTTACTAGTATGTGAAGAGTGCTAAATATTTAAGGGGCCATGTGGTGGGGAGAAAGAACAGGAAATAAAGACAATAATTCATAGGTTCATAGAATCCCTACAGTGTGGAAACAGGCCCTTTGGCTCTACAAGTCCACACCGACCCTCCGAAGAGGATTCCACCCAAACCCATTCTTCTACATTTACCTCCAGCCTATACATCCCTGAACACTACGGGCAATTTAGCATAGCCAATTCACCTAACTTGCACATCTTTGGATTATGGGAGGAAACCGGAGCACCAGGAGGAAACCCATGCAGACAGTCGCCTGAGGCTGGAATCGAACCCTGGTCCCTGGTGCTGTGAGAACGCAGTGCTAACCACTGGGCCACCATGCCACCCTTTTCACAGAGAAAAGTAATAGGTAAACCGAAGAAGCAAAAGGCCAATAAGTGCTTGATAGATTATATCCTTGGATTTTAAAGATAGTGGCCACAGAGGTAGTGGATGCACAGACAGTATATCTTTCAAGAGTTGTTAAATTCAATGACAGTCCCAGATGACTGGAACACTGCCAGTATTACACCCCTATTCAAAATAAGAGAGAGATAAAAATCAGGAGCTGTGGTCATGTTAGCTTAACATCTATCAGTGAGAACATATTAGTTTATTACAAGAAGGTAATACAGAATTTAGAAATACAGAACATAATCAAGCAATGTCAAATGACTTCATGAAGGGGTATTCATGCCTGACAAAGTTATTATAACTCTTTGAGAAGATTACAAGCAGGATAGACATAGGGAAAGCAGAACATGTAAAATATTTAGATTTCCAAAAAGTAGTTAATAGGTATAGCACATGAGGCTACTTAATAAAGACAATAGGCCATGGTGTTGGGGCTAGTATATTAACAAGGACAGAGGATTGAATAACTAACTATTAAAAAACAGGAAGTGGGTAAAAAGCATTTTCAGGGAGGAAGTGAGGACTGCAGATGCTGGAGTCAAAGAGCGTGGTACTGGAAGAGCACAGCTGGTCAGGCCACTCTCCTGCTGCCGGAGCGTCTGTGCTTTTCCAGCTCCACACTCCTCTACTTTGATCTCCAGCATATGCAGTCCTCACACTTTCTCCCAGCTTTTTAAATAAAGTGAGCCAATCCCAGACACACTGGAACTTACGGTTGTTTCCATGCTAAGGGAGGAAGTGAGGACTGCAGATGAACGTGGTACTGGAAGAGCACAGCTGGTCAGGCCACTCTCCTGCTGTCGGAGCGTCTGTGCTTTTCCAGCTCCACACTCTTCTACTTTGATCTCCAGCATATGCAGTCCTCACACTTTCTCCCAGCTTTTTAAATAAAGTGAGCCAATCCCAGACACACTGGAACTTACGGTTGTTTCCATGCTACAAAACAACGATTCAACCGCTCTGTTAATGATCCTAACAATTAACAAGGAGTTGCAGTTGTAAGGAGTATCCTATTGAATGGAGTTTTAAAATGGATAGGCCAGATTAACAGCTAAAATCAGAATTATCCTCCAAATCTGAGGAGGTTAGCAATGCACATGTTTGTGCGTAAATAAATACAAAATACTTTCGCTGCTGGAAATCCAAAACAAACAAAAAGAAGAAGAAATTCAGCCTATCTGGCAGCATCTGTGAAAAGATAAAATTAATTTTTCAAGTGCAGTATGACTCTTTATCTGAATTGAAAGATTTGGCAATGTTATTCAATACATTTGAGAAGCAGGGTTGAGGGCATGGGGGGTGTCACCAAGACAGCAAATGGAAAGTACATAGGTTGTTACTGTTGGTGGAGAAAGACCCCCCCCATGTAAAATATGTGTAAAGTGTGAATGGGAAAAAATGGGCCATTTCTACTGACAGCAAAGTGAACGTGATATTAAAAAAACAAGACAAAACAAAACGGAGAACAAACTTCATACGGTCAGGCTTTGACACTGTGGAATTCAATACTGTATCCTAGACACTATATGCGCATAAAGTGGAGGTTTTCCTTTACATTTGAGAGACTGAACACAAACTGGGTGACCACTTTGCAGAATACCTAGCTCAGTCTACAGGAATGACCCTGACCTCCCAGTTGCTTACCATTTCAATAAATCATCTTACTTTCATGCGAACATCTTTTCCATGCCTGCTGCAACATTCCAGCATGCAATTTACTCTTGAGGATCAATGCCTGATTTCCTGCTTAGGTACAATACAGTCTCTGGGATTCAAAGCTGAATGTCATAACTTCAGATCTTTGATTCCATGATATCTGTTCTCCATTTTACTTATACTCTCTCCCCCCACAGCTGTGTCTTGTTTACTTTGCTCTCAGGAGAGAAGATTCATTATCTCCCTTTCATACGTTAATTTACACCTATTTCACATCTCTTTTACGACCATTAACAACCCCTTTGTGTTTTGCACTGGACACCAACTGTCTTTGCACCACCACTTTGTCCCTGTCAAAAGTATTTTAAAAAGCCATTTCCAACCGCTTTGAGCTCTGAAGAACATTGATACTGCACTCAAGATGCTACCTCTGTTTCACACTCCAGGGATGATACCAGACCTGACTTACTCCAGCATTTTCTGTGTGGATGTTTATATGTATTCATGTGAAAGATCTATACATAACATACCTAAGCTATACATCTCTTAAGATTAAAATTTTGTCAATATTTCAAATTGGGAAACATTTACCTTTGAACCTTTCCTAAGCTCTTCCATTCATAAGTGGGGCCTGTTCTGTGCTGTATTGTTCTATGTTTCTATGTTTCTATCTCTTAAGATTAAAATTTTGTCAATATTTCAAATTGGGAAACATTTACCTTTGAACCTTTCCTAAGCTCTTCCATTCATAAGTGCTGCCACTTCCTTTGACTCACTGAACAATAATACTTTGGCAGGTGCACAAGTGCAGTATCAGAAATGGTGGTTACAAAAGATATTTTACAGCCAAAATGAACTGTAATGGGTAACTGTAAAGTAGAACAGCAAAACAAAAATGCAAATTCAGAATTAATATTCCCACTTCAACTTCCACTAAATATCTGCAAATTTAAAGCTATGAGCTACATTCAAAATTACATTTTGTCACATATTATCAGTGAATGGGAATTTGCTTCAGAAAGGGTTCAGGATCTACACTGATTTGAAGTAGTAGTTTGTAATTTTAATTCTTATTTACTCTAGTTAGATTGCTACGTTGTCATAGACATTACAAGTTGTCCCATGTGACACTGCCATATCATCGATAAGGGATCTCAATACAGTTCGAAGATTTATTGGAGTATTCTGCATTGCCCTTTCCTCAGATTTAAGGCAACTAACAACCAAAGTGTGAAACTGAAAATGGCTGCAATAGATTGTGCTAGCAATGAAGGAATTACAGGTTTTTTGTGTCTCCTACTAACACTAGGCAAGGGAAGGAACTATATCATAAAGCAATTTTACTAGAATTCATTAAGTGATGAATACCAGAAGAGTCCTTGCTAATCAAGAAAATAAGTGCATGGAGACATCTTGAAATGTTAAAATAATTCATAATATAAGTTTCTTGTTAGTTTTTTGAAGAAGTAACAAAGAGGATTGATTAGGGCAGAGTGGTGGATGTGATCTACATGGACTTCAGTAAGGCGTTTGACAAGTTTCCCCATGGGAGAACTGGTTGGCATGGTTGGATCTCATGGATTACAGAGAGAACTAGACATTTGGATACAGAACTGGCTCAAAGGTAGAAGACAGAGGGTGGTGGTGGAGAAAGGGTTGCTTTTCAGACTGGAGGCGTATGAACATTGGAATGCCGCAAGGTTCAGTGCTGGGTCCGCTACTTTTCGCCATTTATATTAATGATTTGGATATGAACATAGGAAGTATAATTACTAAGTTTGCAGATGACACCAAAATTGGAGGCATGGTGGACAGTGAAGGTTACCTCAGAGTACAATGGGATCTTGATCAGATGGGCTGAGGAGTGGTAAATGGGGTTTAATTTAGATAAATGCGAGGTGCTGCATTTTGGAAAAGCAAATCTTAGCAGGACTTATACACTTAATGGTAAGGTCCTGGGGAGTGTTGCTGAACAAAGAGACCTTGGAGTGCAGGTTCATAGCTCCTTGAAAGTGGAGCCGCAGGTAGATAGGATAGTGAAGGCAGCATTTGGTATACTTTCCTTTATTGGTCAGAGCATTGAGTACAGAAGTTGGGAGGTCATGTTGCGGCTGTACAGGGCATTGATTAGGCCACTTTTGAAATGTTGTGTGCAATTCTGATCTCCTTCTCATCAGAAGGATATTGTGTGAAACTTGAAAGGGTTCGGAAAGGATTTACAAGGATGTTGCCAGGATCGGAGGATTTAAGCTATAGGGAAAGGCTGAGTAGGCTGGGGCTGTTTTCCCTGGAGCATTGGAGACTGAGGGGTGACCTTATAGAGGTTTATAAAATCATGAGGGACATGGATAGGATAAATAGACAAGGTATTTTCCCTGGGGTGAGTGAATCCAGAACTAGAAAGAGTAGGTTTAGGATGTGAGGGGAAAGATACAAAAGGGACCTAAGGGGCAACTTTTTCACACAGAAGGTTGTGCACGTATGTAATGAGCTGCCAGACGTAGGGAGGCTGGTAGAATTGTAGCATTCAAAAGGCATCTGGATGGTACATGAAAAGGAAGGGTTTAGCAGGATATGGGCCAAGTGCTGCCAAACGGGACTAGCTTAGGTTGGGATATCTGGTCGGCATGGACGAGTTGGACCGAAGGGTCTGTTTCCATGCTGTACACCTCTGTGACTCTATTAAGGTATGGTGAGAAATTACATTTGGTCACACTCCTAAGTCAGTTTCTCACTAACAACAAACATCAATTTGTTTCATGATTTTCTAGAAGGTAGGAGATTGTAAAGCACTTCAAAGACAATTATTTCAATATGTAGCAACTGTGGCAATTTTCCCACACACCACCCACAACTAAAAATGAAATTAATCATTAACATTATCCGAGTAAAAACCGAAAGGACTGAAGCTGCTGCGAATCAGAAACAAAAAAAAGAGGTTCTGTGGAAGGGTAATCGAATCAGAAACGTTAACTCTTGATTTCTCTGCACAGATGCTGCCAGACCTGCTGAGCTTTTCCAGCAACCTGTGTTTTTGTTGTTGATTATCTGTATTGATGGCGTTGTTGATGAGACAAATGTTAACGAGGCTAGGAGGACATCTCCCCTCCGCCCCCTGCCTCCCTGTACGGGGTGTGGGGTGTGAGATAACTGACCACCTGATTGAAAGGGGAGACACTGAGGTCTGCGGATGGGGGAGATTATAGTCGGGAGTGAGTTGCTGGAAAAGCCCAGCAGGTCAGGCAGGAGCCCTGGATGGGGTGTGGCAGGCCAGAGTTATTGCTGCATCTGATAAACAGCATTTCTGCCCGAGCAGCGTTCCACTTAAGCGTTAGTCTGTATTCAGTGCTACCTCGATGTGATGAGCTGACCCTCACGGCGTGTGGCCGAGCTCGGACACAGGGGGCGGGGCGGGGCGGGGACCGGCGGAAATGACATCAGCGGCGGAAGTGACGCGGTGGGTAGCCGGTTGTCAAGGCTCCGCGTCTTCCCCGTGACATGGCGGACGGCGGTGGCTGGTCCTTTCTTTCCCTGCCGTGAGCACACAGCTGGGCCAGGTGGCAGCCTGCCCACCCACGGCTGGCTCTCTGCCCCCCGCCCCACCACCCCGACAGCAGGCCGGCCGGCCCGCCCGCCCTCCCATCGGAGACATGAGCCAAGATGGATACACTCAGACTGGGAAAGAGCTTCACGCCTTGGGCCCTGGGTCTCTGACCACTCCGGCAGGCTCCTGACCGTACACACAACTATACATTAGGTATTTTCGAAATCCAAGCTTTACAGTACTGTACTGAGTATCAGCGTGTATGATATCTGCGCTCTATGTCCGTGCTCCAATTACATTCAGTCCAATCAAGTTCAGAGTAGAGTTCAACGCCCAAAACCCAAAAACATAACATCCATATAACAGACACCTGGTTTTAAGCATGTTAACCAGAAGCAGGTTTGCAACAAGTGATTCTTCTGTTCAACATAGCAGCCAAATACTGAGCGAGGCCTGTTGCACCAAACTGTTCTCCATTAAACTTTCTTTACAGAGAGCACATTAAACTTGTACTGAAGTGAAGATAATATCTACACAGACAACCTACAATCCAACACAATGCAACATTTAATGTATATTCTGCAAATAATGCAATAAATTTTATTCATTTTAGTCAGTATTGACATGAATTCCTGAAGAAACTCTCAATTTGGATCTTTGGGTGCGATTGATTCTTTCACCCATATAATAATTATTATAATAATTAATTATTTGCTTTGTTCAATGGTGAAGCTCAGTGCACACTGGTAACCACATAAGTGCACAGAACAGTAACCTGACTCAGCTCCTATTTATACTGCACTTTGGCTGAACCAGTGAACATTAACACAATATTGGATTACAAGCACTCTCTGTATTTACATGAAGCGATACTGATTGAAGAGATAAATTAACATAAAACCCTCTTATCATATGTTTTAAACAGAATGTAAGGAAATACACATGAACAAGAATAATGTTCAATACATGTTTAAGCTCACACAAATTAAAAATGGAAAGGAGGGGAATAATGAGGCTTGGTGAACAGTCTCACACCAGATTCTCCTTACAGTCTGACTGTAGTTTAAAGCCACCAGGCAGGTTCTAATCTGCAATCACATTAATTTTGTTCAGTCACATTTACCATCTCTCCTTACACTGTTTTTCAGTGTTCTCCACTTCACATCATATACAATGTCCTGATGGTGATAAAATATGAAATACTGATTTCGAAACTATTGTCCAAATTAACACCTGGAACTTTCATGGACCAAAATGTTTATAAAAAGGGAAGAGACAATGATTTAAAATGGGACAAAAATCATCTCTCTACTCAGGTAAATTAAGCTTTGTGAAACTAAAGTGGAATAAATTAAACCATTTTAATTCAAATCAACATTATCAAAAAGTACTGAAATTGATCAATCCCATCAGGTGTAAAAAGGCCATCATCTCCTACTTATGTACAAACTTAGAGGAGGCAGCCACTTGGTCCTTTGAGCCTGCTCTGCCATTCAAAAGGTCAGGGCTGATCTGATTTGATAACTTCAATGCCCTCTCACCCGCATGGGCCTGATATTTTCCTCTGCTATATTGATAAATGCTGAAGAAGGGCTTATGCCCGAAATGTCGATTCTCCTGTTCCCTGGATGCTGCCTGACCTGCTGCGCTTTTCCAGCAACACATTTTCAGCTCTGATCTCCAGCATCTGCAGACCTCACTTTCTCCCTATATTGATAAATGATATCCATTTCGAACCCAATAACTGCCACAACCATCTTGACTACACCTCCTCTCACCCACCCTCCTGCAAAAATGCTGTCCCATATTCCCAATTACCCCACCTCTAGGTTGAGGAATTCCAATCCAGGACATTCCAGATGTCCTACCACTTTAGGAACCATAGTTTCCACTTATCAGTAATTAAGACAACCGCATCTCCTCCATCTCCCCCACACATCTTCCCTCAAGTCACATCCCCTTAACAAGGACAGAGTCCCAACCAATCTCTAAATCCAACGCATCATCCTCAGCCACCTACAATCAGACCCCACCCATCGAGGAGACCATACACAGACTTGGGGACCAGTTTGCAGGGCATCTGCGCTCTGCACATGTTAACCAACCTGACCTTCCGGTTGCCATCCACTTCGATTCCTTGTCCCACTCCCCTGACAACATGTCCATCTTTGGCCTCCTCCACTATCAGAGTGAGGTCAAAAGAAAACTGGAGGAACAACACCTGATATTTCGTCTGGAAAGCTTACAGCCCAATGGCCTCAACATCAACTTCAGGTGTAACCTTTCTTCAGGATTTTCCACATTTTTGGGTTGATGTCAGTATAGTAACTGTTCTGGACAAGTTTGGCAAGGGAAGCAGCAAATTGTGGCACACGAGTCTTCCGTACTATTGCTGAAATGTGGTCAGGGCCAGGGGGTGGGGGGTGAATTTTATCTTCCCAAGAACTTTGGAGTGGTCACTCTTACTGATACTGTCATAGACAGATGCATCTGCAGCCAATACATTGGTAAGACTGAGGTCAACTATATTCTTCCCTCTTGTGACCTTCACGCTCAACAAGCTAACCTACCGACTTATCATCAACCTGAGCTGCAAATTTTCTTAGAAATTGCACTGGATAACTACATTTCAGTTTTAGGTAAGTATAGCCACATGCAAAAAAGAACAAAGTTTTGTTATTATTAACTGAGAAAGTTGAAAAGAGGGGAGCTGATTCATCCCTTCTCAGCTGGTTAAAAATCACACAACACCAGGTTATAGTCCAACAGGTTTAATTGGAAGCACTAGCTTTTGGAGTGCCGCTCCGAAAGCTAGTGTGTTTCCAATTAAACCTGTTGGACTATAACCTGGTGTTGTGTGATTTTTAACTTTGTACACCCCAGTCCAACACCGGCACCTCCGAATCATGACTATCCTCAGCTGGTGACATTCATTCGTTTCTTACTGTTGGGGTGAAATCAGTCAACAACTGCCAAGTAAATAGATCCACCCTCAATACAAAGTGCCTCAGTTTTTACTTTTATATTTCACTTCATGTCTTATTCAGAATTTGTATATCAAACTAGAATTTTCCAACTGTTAGAATATGTACAACTCCAAATCAGTTACAGATTAGAGAAACACTAATGATCCACAGATAATTGCATGAACACAGCTAGGATAATTCCGTGATCTCTGGTATTGCATGACTAAGTCACAAAATAACAGCTCCCACATTTTGTTTACAGTAAGCCTGCATTTATTTATTCTGACCTTGTGAAAGAGCAGCAGGATACTAGCAACAAAAGCAAAGCACCTTAAACAAAGACCTTTTCAACAAAAAAAAACTCTCGGAGAGACTATAATGTATTGACATGAAGGTTGAAAACCCCTCTCCTAGATTTGCTGACAGAAAAGACTAGACAAGCAAGACACGCAGAGGATTCTCCTTTTATAGTGACATTGTCTATTTCTGAAAATCATTAATATAGCCTCCAACACCTAAAATTTAGTACCCCATTGCAACTGAACCTAGTCCAGGAGATGACCTTTGCCTTCATTTTTATGTAAATGGATCTTTAGTTTAATCTTTTCCCAAGTCCATTTGCTTGCAGATTTTGGGTGATGTTCCAGTTCCAAATCCAACACTAATTCCGTTTTTACAATCTTTTTCTTACTGCTTTCCTCTTTACCCTTCCTAAACCCCTTTTCTTTCTGTCATATCCCCTTTCACATCTCTTTCTGCCTTTGCAATTTCTGACACAAGCTATTCAATAGGCCTCGAATGTTTCTTTGGTCACCAACACAGGCTTAATTTCCTGTTACATAAGCTACCAACTTCCTTATGTGTAAATCCTGGAATCCTCCTAAGTGCTCATCGAAGGAGTTTCTGCTGGCTTATTACAAACAGAATATCAACTGTAGAATCCAACTTTATCACTGCTGACAGTTTATCTTGCCAATCTCCTTAACTGTTAAAATCTCTCCTCCCACTTCTGACACCATGGACTCTGCCAGCAGATCAACTCCTACCACCCCTCGACACATCTCTCTTTGGAATGTTAATTCATTTCTGAACAAAGCCCTTGACATCCTTGAACAGACTGATTGATTAAATGGCCTTAAGTGAAAGTTGGTGAAGGATGTTCACATTTATCCTTGTAACGAAGTCTTCCTGCCTGGCTATATAGTCCGCCTGTTGCCATGCAAAGATCCTCATAGTGGCAATATGGTGCTTACTATCAGATCTCACATTAACATGATCACATACAAATCTGACATTTTCTCCTTCCTTAAGCACCTCACTTTGTTCCACCCTTCTCATCCCTTATTCAAAACTACCATTTCAAGCCTTCAGAAATACAACAAAAATTATCTTACCAACACACCCGATACCGTCACTGTTTTCCTCCTTCAGTCTCGGCACCAAATGACTTCAATGATTTCAACCTCCACTTCAATTGTCTATTTAGTTTCTCTATTTATATTCTCTATTTAGTTCACTGCCCTCTCATCCTCCCTAAAGCTCTTCTACTATAATAAACTTTCCTACCAATGCTCATAGCTATATTCTTGATCCACCTCACATGCTCCTTCTAGCCTATATTATTAACCACTGAATAAGGCCATCTTCAATAACTTCCTCGAGTCATCCTCTTCTGAAATTCCTCATCTACGCCTAAAATTCATTTTCTTCCATATCCTTCCATTGGAGTAAAAGAAACTCTAGCCTAATTCACATACAAAATTTTCAAAATGCCACTGGTCTATCATAACATTTCTATAGCTGATTTGCTCAAAGAACCTCACAGGGTAAAAACAATGACTGCAGATGCTGGAAACCAGAGTCTAGATTAGAGTGGTGCTGGAAAAGCACAGCAGTTCAGGCAACATCCGAGGAGCAGTAAAATCGGCGTTTCAGGCAAAAGCCCTTCATCAGGAATACAGGCAGAGAGCCTGAAGGGTGGAGAGATAAGCTAGAGGAGGGTGGGGGTGGGGAGAAAGTAGCATAGAGTAGCATAGGTGAGTGGGGGAGGGGATGAAGGTGATAGGCTGGACGGGGGGGGCTGAAGTAAAGCTACACATCCATGAGGAGAATGTGCAAACTTCACACAGACAGTTCGATGGTAGGATTGGAACTGGGCTGCTAAGAGAGCAGGTGCTGCTCAAGGAACTGAATGGTATGCTGTTTGTCCTATGACCCACTAGGGAGGAAATTTCAAGTCCCTATCCAATCAGACCCATATGTGACTCCTGACCCAAAGTATCAGTTGCCAAGAAAACACCAAGTACAATTAGGGCTGGTCAGTAAAGCCTGGCTATGTAGCAATGCTAGATAGAGGCAGGAGGCTGGAAGAACACAGCAATGCAGGCAGCATCAACGCAATCCCTCCTCCTGCTGCTGCCTGCCTTGCTGTGTTCCCTCTCCCTCCTGATGCTGAACACTACCCCTGCTCATGACTCCACCCCCATTCCCCCCACCACCACACCCACTCCAGGTACTGGCTCCGACCCCACTCCCAGCTCCACACCCACTCCAGATCCCAGCTCCCAGCCCTGCCGAGTTTTCACCATTCCCCCTGACCTCCCCCTCACTGAGGACGAACGATCAGTCCTCAGCAAAGGACTCACCTTCAATCCCCTCCGCCCACTGTATCAATGAATCACTTCTTCCGCCGCCTCTGCCTCCGAGCTTACTTTCACAACCTGCCCACCTTCCGAGGACCCCTTCGCCCACCTCCAACACACTCCATCCACCTGGACACTCCGTGTTGGCTTATTACCCGCCCTCAACCTCTTCATTTCCAACTGCTGCCGGGACATTAACCGCCTCAACCTATCTTCCCCCCTCCCCCACTCCAACCTCTCACCCTCACAACACGCTGCCCTCCAATCCCGACCTCACCATCAAGCCAGCAGATAAAAGGGGTGCAGTGGTAGTCTGGTGCACTGACCTCTACACCGCTGAGGCCAAATGCCAACTTGAGGGCACTTCTTCCTACCGCCCCCTCAACCATGATCCCATCCCCAAACCATCATCTCCCAGACCATATAGAACCTCATCACCTCAGGAGATCTCCCACCCACAGCTTTCAACCTCATAGTCCGGGAACCCCGCACTGCCCGGTTCTACCTCCTTCCCAAGATCCACAAGCCTGACCACCCTGGCCGACCCATTGTCTCAGCATGCTCCTGCCCCCCTGAACTCATCTCTACCTACCTCGACACTGTCCTATCCCCCTAGTCCAGGAACTCCCCACATACGTTCTAGACACCACCCATGCCCTCCACCTCCTTCAAGACTTCTGTTTCCCCGGCACCCAATGCCTCATCTTCACCATGGATATCTAATCCCTCTACACCTCCATCCGCCATGACCAGGGCCTCCAAGCCCTCCGTTTCTTCCTCTCCCGACATCCCCAACAGTACCCTTCCACCGACACACTCATTCGTCTGACCGAACTGGTCCTCACCCTTAACAATTTCTCCTTCGAATCCTCCCACTTCCTCCAGACCAAAGAGGTAGCCATGGGCACCCGTATGGGTCCCAGCTATGCCTGTGTCTTTGTTGGCTACGTAGAACAGTCCATCTTCTGTAATTACACCGGCACCACTCCCCACCTCTTCCTCCGCTACATTGATGACTGCATTGGCGCCACCTCGTGCTCCCGTGAGGAGGTTGAGCAATTCATCAACTTCACCTACACATTCCACCCTGACCTTAAATTTACCTGGACCATCTCTGACACCTCCCTCCCCCTCCTGGACCTCTCCATCTCCATCAGTGACGACCGACTAGACACTGACATTTTCTACAAACCCACCGACTCCCACAGCTACCTGGATTACACCTCTTCCCACCCTACCTCTTGCAAAAATGCCATCCCGTATCCCCAATTCCTCCGCCTCCGCCGTATCAACTCCCAGGAGGAGCGGTTCCACCATAGAACACACCAGATGGCCTCCTTCTTCAGAGACCGCAATTTCCCTTCCCACGTGGTTAAAGATGCCCCCCAACGCATCTC
>NC_057710.1:155040624-155059124 GCF_004010195.1 Chiloscyllium plagiosum | reverse complement strand
TCGTCCCCTCCCCCACTCACCTATTGTATTCTATGCTACTTTCTCCCCACCCTTTAGGCTCTCTGCCTGTATTCCTGATGAAGGGCTTTTGCCCGAAACGTCGATTTTACTGCTCCTCGGATGCTGCCTGAACTGTTGTGCTTTTCCAGCACCACTCGAATCGAGACTCAAATAACCTCACCTCCATTTTGTTTTCCTACACCCCAATATAATCATTACTCTCATTTGCCTAGGTCATACTCAGCACAGATTGTATCTCCACTCCTGTTGATTCAAGGGACGGAGAATTGAAAATAAAGGGTGAACAAATGATATCATGGCAGCATTTGACTGAGGATGTCATTAAAGAACCCTGACAAAATTGAAGTCCTTTGGCTACTGTCGCACCTAGCACAAAGGAAGACAGCTGTGGAATGTTGGAGGTTAATCATCTCTGTGCCAAGGCAAAACCCCAGAGTTTCTCAATGCAATGGCCTAATGCAATGCAAAGCACAAATATTTTCAGCTGCTTCATCAAATGACCTTCCTTCTGTCATAACATTCAGAACTGGGGATGTTCATTGTTAATTGCTTCATAATATTTGGGATCTTTCACAACTCTATAGATATTAAAGTAGTCTGTACCAATATGGCCTGGACAACATTCGGGCCTGGTCTGATAAGTGGTGGTTAATGATGATCTCTACAACATTATGCACATATCAGGAAGGTACAACATAATTAAGACTGAGAGATGACACCTCAACACATTAGTTTGGTATAAGAGGTCTTCAGCTTATTCTTGTCTTACCATGTGGGAACATAGCAAACCTTACAAAATATGAAAAGGCCACACAGACCTAGCTATTGAATCAAGAGCACAGAGGTCATGGAGCAATTGAAAACAAGGGAAAGTAATTTAATAACAAGGTCAACAATGTTCCTAGCCATTTTAGTCACCCTTTATATTTTGGTGAAAAGTTTCAGGAAATCTCCTGGAACTTCACATTCAGTTTCTTCACATTCAATAAAACCTTGGTAGGTGGAATATAATGTGGGGAAATGTAAAGATATGCATTTTGGCAGGAAGAATAGAAGATCTGAATATTATTTAACTGGAGAAAGACAGCATAAAGCTGCAGTATAACAGATTCGGGAGTACACAAGTATAAATCACAAATACTTATCAGGAAGGCAAATGGAATGTTGGCCTTTATTTCAAAGGGAACAGAATATAAAAGTCGAGAGGTTTTGCTGAAGTTATACAAGGTATGCATCAGACCACAGCTATAATACGGCGAACAGTGTTGGTCCCTTGTCTAAGGAAAGACATGCTGGCATTGGATGCAGTTCAGGGAAGGTTCACTAGGGCTGATAACAGGTATGATGGACTGTCTTATGGAGAGAGGGTGAGATAGTTGGGCTTGTGCTCATTGGAATTTACAAGAATGAGAGGCAGCTTTATTGATACATTCTACATTTTGGTAGGGCAGGATTTATACACTTAATGGTCAGGTCCTGGGGAATGTTGCCAAACAAAAGAGCCTTGGAGTGCAGGCTCATAGCTCCTTCAAAGTGGAGTTGCAAGTCGACAGGGTAGTGAAGGCGGCGTTTGGTACACTCTTTTTTATTGATCAGTGCATTAAGTATAGGAGTTGGGAGGTCATGTTGTAGCTGTACAGGACATTGTTTGACCACTTTTGGAATACTGCAATTCTGGTCTCCCTGCTACAGTAAAGATGGAGTGAAACTTGAAAGGGTTCAGAAAAAGGATATTGCGAAAGTTGGAGGGTTTGAGCTATAGAGAAAGGCTGAACAGGCTGGGGCTGTTTTCCCTGGAACGTCGGAAGCTGAGGGGTGACCTTATAGAGGTTTATAAAATCATGAGGGGCATGGATAAGGTGAATAGTCAAAGTCCTTTCCTCAGGATAGGGGAATCCAAAACCAGAGGGCATAGGTTTAAGGTGAGGGGTGAAAGATTTAAAAGGGACCTAAGGGGTAACTTTGTCACACAGAGGGTGATGCATATATGGAATGAAATACCAGAGGAAATGTTGGAGGCTGGTACAATCACAAAATGTAAAAGGCATCTGGATGAGCATATGATCAAGGAGGGTTTGAAGGGATACAGGCCAAATGCTGGCAAATGGGACTAGATTAATTTAGGATATCTGGTCAGTATGAATGATTTTGACCGAAGGATCTGTTTCTGTGCTGTAACTCTCTCTGACTCTATGACTATGTAAAATTCTTAGAGGACTTTGTTTTACTCATTTATGGGATGAGGACATTACTGGCTAGGCCAACATTTGTTGTTCAACCCTAACTGCCCAGAAGACGATTTGAGTGTCACATGTAGGCCAGACCCTTTGAGAATGGCAATTTCCTTCCCTAAAGGATATGCGTGAACCAGATTGTTTTTTGTTTCAACAATCAACAATGGTTTCACGGTCATCAGTACACTCTTCAATGCAAGACTTCTTCAAAAATACTGTCCAAAACTGCAATCTCTACCATCTGGAATGATCTGGCTCACAGACACAGGGGTAACACCAACATCTGCATGCTCCCCTCCATGCTACTTGGA
Organism: Chiloscyllium plagiosum; assembly: GCF_004010195.1. NCBI lineage: Eukaryota > Metazoa > Chordata > Chondrichthyes > Orectolobiformes > Hemiscylliidae > Chiloscyllium > Chiloscyllium plagiosum. The sequence continues at coordinate 155,056,558 of NC_057710.1, read as the reverse complement.
ATTGTAACTTCAATAGCCAGGGATCAAGATCCTCAAATTCCCTTCATAGCAGCACTGTTGCAATATCTAGCCCAAGGACTACCGTGGTTCAAAAATGTGATTCACCACCACCTAGTTAAGGAGAACTGGGGCCAAAACAAATTCTGGCCATGCCAGTAACACACTCTACCCATGAAGGAATAAAAAACACTATAAACGAGGGAGACAGTAACAGTTGTTCCAGTTGGCCTTGACCTAGCAGGGAGGGAAATACAATTCGGTGGTCTCATTGTTTCTGTTACAAGTGTGATATGTCATAGATACCTATTTCAATTCACTGGTACTCACTAGCCCTGTAAGCAGTCTGTCTTACCCTATCCTGTATGATACTCTGGAGAGGTAACAAAAACCACAGTGGATATTTCATATATGCTGAGCAAATAATTGGTGAGACAAGGCCTTTTTTAGGAATTGATCCTAAGGTGTGTGTGTAAAATGGACATTATGACAGGATTTATTTTATTCCATGACATCTTTATTCACATAACAGTACAAAGTATTCCATCCTTGCTGGCATCACTGGGTCACCTTACTTAGCATAATGAAGGTGAACATAAAGGCAGAAGAGGTTTGACCTTTGGAGACTGCTCTGCCATTTAGCAACATGAGATCTGATCTTCGACTCTGACTGAACTTTGGTGCACTGTTCCCATACCTCTTGGTACCCACAAGCTAATGACTTCTTTCTCTTGAATATATTATTTTTACATGTATACTTTTTTGGTGAAGAGAGTCTCAAAAATTCACAAACATTTGAGTGAAGTTATTTATTCAACCTCATCTCAGTCCCACATGGCTGACACCTTACTTTAATACCATGATTCTGCGTTTTGGATTCCCCAAACAGTGAAACATGTTCCCAACATTATTTCAACAGATGATTTCTCAACAGCTCCAGGTAATATGCACTATGTATACTCAGTCTCCTCTCATGGGACAATGCTCCCATGTTAGAGACTGTGACTTTTAATTATGATCCCTCCAATATAAATAGGTCCTGTCTTGGATGAGGAGCCCAAAACTGCACACAGTATTATGCCAAGCCCTGCATAATTTAGCTAGGATTTATTTTCTCTCATACTGAAATCTATTTGCAATAAAAGCTATATCATTTCCTTTTGTAACTGCTTGCTGCAGCTGTACGTCAACTTTGAGATTCATGTACCAGGACACTCAGTGTGAAAATCAAGTTCATTGAATGATAAAGTTCATCATGAATGAGAACTTATTTCTTGTGTTACCTGTACGGTTCACAAGGAACATAGGAACGGGAGTAGGTCATTTAGCCCCTTGAGCCTGCTCCTCCATTAATAGATCACGGTGGATCTTGGCCTAACTCCCTATGCTTACTTTGGGTGCATATTCCTTGATATCCTTGCTTAATAAAAATTTGTCTCAGATTTAAATCCAACATCAGCACTAATTGCCAAGGAAGAGAGTTCCAAATCTCCAGGACTCTCTGTGTGTAGAAATGCTTTATAAAATCTCTAGTATAGTCAATTACATCGTTATTTAAGTATTAAGAAGCTGGATACATTTTTCGGTAATTCATTTGTTTACAAATAGCTGCTTCCCAATTAACAACTTCCCAATTAACAATTTTGCTTGTGACCTGAAAAGGGCAGTTGGGCAAGAAAATAAGCCTAAATTCAGTCAAGCAAACTTACCATGATGAAACAATGAGTACTTCAAAGATCTGGTTGTGATCTCAATACCATTTTCTTCTCTGGCCCACATAGCCCTGATTCCCATGTCTATCTAATGAACTTAATCTTGAATAAATTTCATAACCCAGACTCTACTGTCTTCTGGAGAAGAGAATTCCATGAAATACCAACCTTCTGCATGAAAAAAAACCACCTCCATCTTGAAAGAAAGATATTATTTTTTAACCTGATTACTAGTTAGCTAGCTGAGATGTCAATGACCGAGATGTTGCTTTCCAATAGACTGTAAATAGGCACTTAACGCAGCATTCAAAAAACACCTCTTAATCATTATATATCATTAAGTCTTTGATCCATTATCCGGTTTGTGAACAGGAAAGGCTTTCACAGGAGAACAGTAAAGTAAATCAGTTTTGTATAAGAAAAACCTGAGAAACTTTCATGGAGGCAAAGAAGTTAGCATGGTGAGAAATTGGGCAATGTCTGCACTGGAGCATGAGAAACAATCAACTGGTTAGAGGGACTTAATAATGTAAGGCAGTGCACATTGTGTGATGGCTCAAGTGGATATTGAAAGGTTCTATGGCACTGTTTGAAGAAAAGCAGGGATTTTTCCTGATATTCTTACCAACAATATGACTCCAAATTTTAAAATAAAAGCTTGTGTTGTACAACACTTATCACAACTACAAGGCAGCTTAGTTTTTAGTGAATTAAGTACTTTTCATGTGTAGTTACTGTTACCCATAAAACATTTAACCAGCTATTCCACTCTACTGTTGTGGAGTCTTGCTATGTAAAAATGATCATTGCATTTGCTTGTACATGACACTGTTCCCAACATATTTCATTTGCATTGCTGACAATCTTGATCAGATGCTATTTAAATGCAATCCTTAGCCTCACAGGCTACATTACAGAACCACTTATTATTATAAAGCATTAATTTGATAGGTGATTTTTGTAACTCATGTAACCTAATATGTTTTAAGTGTGTCTATTCAATTAATCACAAACATAAATCCGTTTGGGTCATTTTATCTGCAATCATCAGAACCCCCACACCACCCCCCATTGTCACTGAAGTAATTATAAGCTATAATTACCAGTTGTAAGCCTCTAATCATTTCCAAGCTGGTTAATTGAACATCTTCGTGCTGGAAATCACTAATTACAACAATCTGTAAGTAAAAATGTCAAATGATATGAACAAACAGTAACTAATGGCCACCCCTCCTAGTCTTTTACATTATTGATTGGTGAGTGGGCTGAGATGACTTAGGCTCCCGTCCACCAATGATCTGAGCTGGTTTCTCCAATGTCCTTTTTATTCCAATTAATCAATTCAGGAATGTTATTACAGATCCCTGGAACAAGTGGCACTTGAATCCAGGCCTCTTTGCTCAGAGGTAGTGACCAAGCAGCGCCTAAAGCTATCCCAGGTCAATGTACTCTCTATCTTTTAAAGTTGGGGTTTACACACATTGTTGGAGCAGAAGAGAGGAAATTTCACATGTGCTTTCTATTTTTGAATTGGACAAGTTTGGTGCAGATACTGGGTCACAAAGGCCCAGAAGTGTTTTGTTCCCAGCAATGAAGTCCCCCACATTCATTCAAAAGAAAAGAAAGAGATAAATAAACAAGGTTTTAATGCTTAGTTGAAAAACAGCTAAATAAACAATGTTTAAATGCACAGTTGACACAATGTTTTTCTCTCTCCTCCCCATGCCATTAATCAGTTACAGGAAGCATAAAACTTTTGTTGTTTTGGCTGCTCAGCATAGATTTACAGCCCTTGCTTTTAAGTGGCACTAATCATGAAACACTACATATACAATCAAGTCAACAGCAACAAGCTTAAAAGAAAACGTGTGCAATATGTGACCGAATGGGGGGAAAAAAAGAGGAGACAGGGATTCATGTAATCCTCAGAGAAAACACTAACAATTGATAAATACAAATCACACAATGGAGGAAGGCTCATGTATCATGCAAGTATTTTTAAAGCATTCTTAATATTTAATAAAAAACGTGCAATTACTAAATTAGCTGTACCGCACACAGTAAGTCAATTCTGTAGTTATGTAAGTATTAAGAAGCTGAGCAGATCTTAAGGCAAAACATTTATTTACAAGTAGATGCTTCCCAATAAACAAGTTTGCTTGTGACCTGAAAAGGGCAGTTGGACAAGAAAACAAACCCAAATTCAATCAAGCAAACCTCCCAGGATGAAACAATGAGTACTTAAAAGATCAATTCCTCAAAGTACTTGAGAAATGTTCCTTGGTTTGCACTGAATTGTTGAGAACAATTAAATAGCTTTATAATAGGACAATGCTCTGAAAATCCTCATATAACTCTGTAGTGTTATACTTTCTCCCAGTAGAACTAATTTTGAGTAGCTTTTGTGTCTGCCCAGTTCCACATACAATATGTGAATTCATTTGAAAAGATCACATTTCAAAAGTATACATATTCATTTTGAAACATTAAATCATGTTGATATTCTCACACTGAGATTTAGATCCCAAATGCTCAATTAAAAGTGACATTACTTTTAGATGTAACGTCATTTTTTATTGAACACTGAAACATAAATCAAATATGATTTAATGTTTCAAAATAAATATTTATGTACTTTTGAAATGTGATCCATTCAAATGAATTCACATATTAATAGAAAAACAAAGGATTTGTTAATTAACAGCAAAACAGAAAGGATCACATGGATGGAATCAAAAATAATATGGAGAAATCGGTTGTTTCTCTGAAGCTAAAATCTCAATGAACTTGCAATAACAAAAAAACCAGAGACTTCTGAGAAAAAAAATCGTTCTGACCAGCATCGGGAGAAGTTCAGTGCCTATTACAAGGTTCCACTATAATGTACAGTCATAAACAAGTTTGCATCAGTTTGCATCTGATAACTCAACGCAAATTGGTTTCATATCATGAAGAGTACAAGTGATGACCCAAGGAAGTGGCAAAACGTGTGAAGGCAGCCTATGAAATACATTCATACCATTTAGCAGCCAGTTACAGAGCCTCATACACCCATAATATTCTATTCTGGTGCAGTTGATCAGTAGGTTAGTTAATGAGCCTGTACATAAATTGGTAATGATTGACAGGAGGAAGGATTTAAGGGAGTTTAAATAGGAGACCAAACTTTAAACTAAAAGAAATTGAAGAAAACGTAATCTTGTGAACATATGTGGCTCTGTCCAACAGTCTGGAGATGAACAATTAAAAAAGTGGGAAGAGCTGTTTGATGGAATACAGAAATGTATATACAGTACAGGAGACACCCTTTGGCTTATCAATTCCATACTGACAAAGCCATACTAAATCTACACTCTTCCCACTTTCCAGCACTAGACCTACAGCCTTGAACGTTATGACATTTCAGGTTCTCCTCCAAGTATTTTAAATTTGGGAGGTTACCTGTCTCAACTCCTCTCCTCGGTAGTATATTCCAGACCCCTACTAATTCTGGGTGAAAAGCCTTTCCCTCAAATCCCCTCTAATCTTCCCGGCTTTCACTTTATGATTATGCCCCCTTGTAACTGACTCATTAACTAAGGGGAACAACTATCTTTACTCGCCTTGTGCCTGCTCCTCATAACCTTGTTCATCTCCATCAAGTCCCACCATAACGTTCTTTGCTCCAAAGGAAATAACCTGAACTTTCCAGCCTCTCCATATCTGAAGTGCTCCATCCCAGACAATATCCTGGTGAATCTCCTCTGCACACAGCCCAGTGTAATCATATCCTTTCCATTGTGCGAAGATCAGAACTGCACGTAGTGCTCCATCTGTGGCCTAACCATAGTCCTATACAGCTCCAACATAACCATCTGCTCTTATAATCTATGCCATAACTGATAGAGGCGAGCAGCCACAATACTTTCTTAACCACCTTATGAACCTGCCCTGCCACCTTCAGGGCTTTATGGATAAACATCCCAAGATCCCTTTCATCTTCCTAGTGTCCTATTCATTAAGTACTCCTTTGTCAGGGTTAAATTTCTTCTGCCACTAATCTACTCATCTGAAAAGTCCAGATGTAACCTGGGATTTTCTACCTCACAGTCAACCACCCAGCCAAACTTCATGTCATCCATAAAGATACTAATCATCCAACCTGCACTCTCATCGACATAATTTATACATATCACAAACACTAATGGACCTAGCATTGAGCCCTATGGTACACCACTGGACACTGGCCTCCAAATACAAAAACAGCCTGAACCACCATCCTGTCTCTTGTCACTAAGCCAATTTTGGATCCAACTTGCCAAGTCACCCTGGATCCATTGTGGTTTTACTTTCTTTATCACTCTCCCATGTAGGACCTTGTCAAAGGCTTTGCTGAGTTCTATATAAACTGCATCAACTGTACTATCCTCATCTACACTTCAAAATTCTGCAACAGAGGATGGGAATGGTACTACATAAATGTGGGCTCTTTCTGCTTTTTTAAGCAGTTGTTCAGACAGAGAAAAATGATTCCACTTTAAAAAAAAGTGTTGGAGAAACTCAGTAAGTCTGGCAGCATTTATAAAGACCAAAAGAGAGTTAACAGATTCCAATATAATTGAACAGTTCCAACAAAAAGTAATATTGAACTCAAAAAAATTAATTGCATTTTCTCCTCACAGATGCTGACAAAGTTGCTGAGTTTTTCCAGCACTTACTGTTTTCTATTTTAGATCTCCAGCATCTGGAATAATTTGTTTTTATCTATTTGAAACAGTTTTGTACAATGAAAAAAATGCAAAAATCTTTTGTTGCAATGACTTTCCATCAAAAGGTAGTTATACACATCGTAGGACTCTGCAATAATTGCCTGTTTGTAATTCAGTAAATTTGGAGTGCAAGTTAAACTGCATAGACTGAAATAACTGCTACCATGCTATGAAGTACTAAGCGCTGTGTGTGCATGGTAGAAATTAGAACAGATGGAAATGATTAACATATAGAAAGGATTTCTGTGAAATTGTCCTATTTCAATTTCTACTATCAATTCAATATTTATGCTTTTGCTGGAGTCGATACTTAAAACATACAATATATACCTGTCTTCACTTCAATCTGAACACTTAGAACAAATTTGTCAACTTTTAATCAGTCTTCCTTTATGCTGTGCCAAATCCACTAGCCTTAATAAATTTTGCTAAGTTAAACACAATCTGCATATGGTTCCGACAATACAAAATCAATAAATTTCACTTTCAGCAAAGTCTGCTCTCAACACATCTGCCTTTTCCCAGTTTGTACTATCCATTAAACTTATTTATAGCACCTCATGCATAAAGAACTTGTGGAACAGTTGCAATTGAATGACTACTGCTGAATAATGGATGCAAGAGAAAGAACATAATCAAGTTGACACACAATGGTCAAACTGTAAGGGCAAAGTTCAACTGGTTCATTAACATCAACCAAACCCTGATTAGGTTACAACCTTCAGCTTTTGCCTCTTAAAAAAAGACCTACACAAGATTACAACAACACAATGCAACACTCCCTGTAACATCGCAATGACAAAACCCCAATGAAACTTCCACTTAAGTGAAGCAATCCTTCCACAGAGATTGCTCTTACCAACCTAAAGGACTAGCCACATTACCATACATCAGGAGCATTTCAGAACTGACAGCCAGACTACTGCGATCACTAGGACTTATAACAGCACACAAACCAACAGCCACACTCAGACAACAACTCACCAGAACGAAGGACCTGATACCCAGCATAAGCAAAACTAATGTAGTGTACAAAATCCCATGCAAGGACTGCACAAAACACTATATAGGACAAACAGGAAGACAGCTAACGATCCGCATCCACGAACATCAACTAGCCACGAAACGACACGACCAGCTATTCCTAGTAGCCACACACGCAGATGACAAGCAACATGAATTTGACTGGGACAACACTACCATTATAGGGCAAGCCAAACAAAAAACAGCCAGGGAATTCCTAGAAGCATGGCACTCATCCACAAACTCCATCAACAAACACATCGACCTGGACCCAATATACCGGCCACTACAGTGGACAGCTGAAACTGACAACCGGAAGCGGCAGGGACAGGCCACTATAAATGCCGGAGGAAACACCACAGAAGCGCTTCACAGGAGGCTCCCAAGCACTGAGGATGTCACCGAGACAGAGGACGAAAGGTTTGCAACAAAAACTTCCAGCTTGGCGAACAGAACCACAGCAACGAGCACCCGAGCTACAAATCTTCTCACAAACTTTGAATTGCTCTTACCAGCCACAAAACAATCAGCAAACAAAACAATGTGGAGGATCCTCAACTAAATATCTCCCTCTATGCCACAATTAATGGCTATATCAATAAAACATACAGCAGGAAAGGCACAGCAGGTCAGATAGCATTGGAGGAGCAGGAAAATCTACGTTTTGAGTTAGGAACTTTCAACCTATCATCATCGCACCTACCTTTCCCGCATCCACCTATCACCATCTCACCTATCCTTCCCCCAACCACACCCCCCCATTTATTTCGGAGTTTCCTTCCTCCTCCCCAGTCCTGAGGAAGGGTCCTGACCTGAAATGTCGACTTTCCTGCTCCTCTGATGGTATCTGACCTGCTGTGCCTTTCCCGCTCCATATTTTATCAACTCTGACTTCCAGATCTGCAGTCCTTACTGTCTCAAAATTTACATCAGCTATTACTGGAGAACCATCAACTCAGAAGCTGAACTTTGGTTTGCCTGAAAGCTGTTAATTTTCCAGTGCAAAGAGCTGTTGATAACAAGTGTTGCAGACTGACAGGCTCTAAGGTCCAGGACTACACACCCTGAGGGATGCATTAAAGCTTGCCACAGAGGGAACAGTCATTGTTTACTGGCTCTCTCCCAGCAGGAGAAGATGCTAGTTATTTGGTGAGTACTGGTAAGTGACTCAAGTTTATTTGATATCAATATAGTATAGCAACTGGTAGTAAAGTCAATAACATTTATAAAATGCAAATAAATATAAAATATTTTAAAAGTTTCTTAAAACATACAAAGGATGGTAGAGCAGATGATGTGTCACAGTTGCAGTATGTGGGTTTGAAGTGCAAGCAGCTTCATCTCAGGCCATGAACAGAAAGCTGATCCACAGATACTGTGATGCATCATGGAGAAGGAAAGTTCCCTGCATTTTTAGATCAGGAGGCAGTCACACTTCTTAGGATTGAGTCATCTGATTTGGTCATTGTTAAGTGACAGGAGTGTGTGACTGTGAGTGAGACAGGTAAAGGGACCCACAGGGCAGAAGCTCAGGAGCCTCAGCTTTTACAATTCTCAAACAGGTTCTCAATTCACTCAACTTCGCTTGATGAGAGTAAGAGCTGTAATGTGTAAAGTGAACTGACCGTGGTACAGGGTAGAGAGGTAAGAAACAATGTAATGGTAGGAACGGATAGTGACGGGCATTGATACCATTCTCTGTGCTGAAGTACATTAGTCCAGATGGCGGTGTTGTCTACCAAGCGCCAAGGCTCAATACATACTCAGGGATAAAAAGGAACATGCAGTCGGAAGGGGAATATCCAATGTAAATTCCAACAACATAGGTAGGACAAAGGAGGAGATTCGACAAAGTCTACCATTACACTGTTCCTACCATTACATTGTTTCTTACCTCTCTACCCTTTTGAATAGTTTCCTGTACCATGGTCAGTTCACTTTACACATTGCAGCTCTTACTCTCATCAAGCTAAGTTGAGATCTAGGCAGCAGATTAACAATCAGAGTCTCAAAGGTTATAATTGCTGCATTATCACCCACTCCAAGTGCAAAATGAAATAGGGCAAATCAAATCAGAGAGATGAATATACGGCTTGAAGACTGGTGTGGGAGAAGTGGGTTCCAATTCATGGAGAAAGTGGCATCCATACCAATTGGATCGTCTCCAGATGAACTGTGATGGGGCTGGTCTTCTTGCATCCAACTTAACTAAAATAGTAGAGGGGATCTTCAACTATAAGGGATCAAGGGATCAATTTTGGGAAGGTCTGATAAATCAAACAGTAGTGACAAGGCCAAAAATAAAAGTTTGAATAGGGAAATATAATAACACCGTGATAGCATAGGATAGAAAATAAAAATGTTACAATCAACCAACAGGTAAGAATAGAATTTACAAAGACAATAGAAGGACAAATCTAAAGGCTCTATACAAGAATGCACAAAAGCATTTAAAACAAAATTCAACTGATGGACTGAGAGTAAATAGAAATCCAGAAGTACTATCAAGTAACTATCAGCTATTACAGAGATATAGCTCCAGAATGACATGAATTGTGACCAGAGTCTTGACAGAAAACTAGGAAAAGGTGGAGAGGAACTGTTGGTTAATGATGGCATTAGCACAACCAAGAGGGATGATCTAAATGCATGAAACAAATATTTGGAAACAGTTTGAAAAGGAATGAGAAATGATAAATGGATGATGTATAGGCCCCATAATTATAACCACACAGTAGGGTGGAGTATAAAGGAAGAAACTTGTCAGCTTGTCAGAAAGACACATGATAATCATCAGATTTTAAATAATCATATTCAGAAAGCGAGGGGGAGAAGAAAACAGGAAGCTCCAGGCCAGCTTGACAGATATTAAGCCTAAGAGAAAACGTTATATGCTATTTAAGAAGTTGTAACAAGGCACTTGGATAAGTTCAAGGTAATCAGACAGAGTCAATGTAGATTTGTGAAAGGAAATCATATTTAACCAATTTATTGCAGTTCTTAAAGCAAGTTAACATATGGTGTGAATAAAGGAGACAATTAGTGGATATTCTATATTTCGAATCAGAATTCATTTGAAGATGTCAAAAGTTATTGTGGAAAATCAAAGCTAATTCTGAAGGGGAAGCATATTCATTTGGATAGCATCGGCTAGGAATATTGTGGTGAGTATCTCACCTCCTAACTCCCCAAAGCCTGTCCATCATCTGCAAGGCACAACCTAGGAGTACGATAGAATACTCTCCACTTGCTTGGATGAGTGCATCTCCACCAACACTCAAGAAGCTCAACACATTCAGGGGAAAACAGCCTGCTTGATTTGCACCACATTCACAAACATCCAATCCTTCCACCACTGATGTTTCATAACAGCAGTGTACACTACCTATAAGATGCACTGCAAAAATTCAAAGAACCTTAGAAGCACATTCTAAACCCACAATCACTTGCATCTAGAAAGACAATGGCAGCAGATACAATGGAATGCCTGCAAGTTCCCCTCCAAGCCACTCACCACCCTGACTTGAAGTATATCGCTGTTCCATCACAGTCACTGGGTCAAAATTCTAGAACTCCCTCCTTAATGGCCTTCTGGGTCAACCTACAGCACGTAGACTGAAGCCGTTCAAGAAGGCAGGCCACCAACACCACCTCAAGAGCAATTAGGGATGGGCAATAAATGCTGGCCAGCAGCGAATCCCACATCTCACAAGTGAAGAAAGAGAAAACGCCATGGCCTGCAGCTGACAGCAGCTTTACCTTTTGGGATACAGCCTCTATTCCCTGTTCCTAACTACCTGATTAGCTCCACCTCTGACTGTCTCCTTCCAACTCATTAATGTTCCTTCAGTCATCAGCAAACAGCTCTGAACAGCTTTTAGAAGATCTTATAACAAGCCCTGATCCTATTTATCGGCAGTATTGCATATATTGAACTCTACAATCAAACGTAACACCACCTTAGAGCCATCTATTCCTCAAATGTTATAATCCTGAGATTGCTGGCTCTTACACAGCACAAAATGGGTATTAAAAAAGATCTTCATCAAAGCCTAACAGTACAATACTCCATCATCTTCCCCTTTCAAACCGTTCAAAGAAAAGTTTGTATTTAGATAATATCTTTTGTGACCTCAAAGCATTCCAAAGTGCTTCACATCCATAACAATTGACTTCTTCTGACATAGTCAGTACTTCTATAACGTGATGGTTGCGTTCTTGTGCAAACCGGCATTCTAGAATAAATCGTATGTTAAAAACAGCACTTAAATCACATTACAGCCAAGACACATTTGAAGAGTTCGCGGTTTAGAAATAGTTTCCCCAATTTGTCAATTGCATCATAGAGAATTCACATTAATGAAATGCGCATTATAACAGTACACCCTGTCTAATGACTGTGGTAATATAGGAAATTAGTAGTAGATTTCCATACAAATTTTCACAAAACATGATATAAACAATTTGATCTACTGATGTGATTTTGACCCAAACACATGGGAAAACATATCTGTTCTTCTTCAAAATAGTCTCATGGGATCTTTTACCTCCCCCGGAGGGAGTAGATAGGACTTTGGTAAAGCATCACACCCAAAGGAATGAAACTCTTGGCAATGTAGCTGCACTTCTATATTTCACTGGATTGCTAGCCGAGATTGTAGTGCTTGGGTCTTAGAAGTGGGACTTAAAGCTACAGCCTGAATGGACAACAAAATCTCAGCTCACCAAAGGTAGAAAAGTCCACAATGTTGCAGCAACATGTAGGAAAGCTGAAATAAAATTTTATTTTCAGCCAATCATTATGTACTGGCAGTAACCTAATTCCAAACATGCTGTGGAGATATCAACTAATTTCAATTAAGTACAATATCATTACTTATCATCGGCTTGAAAAACTCCTTTGAGTCCAACTAGAACAAGTTATTCCACTTTTGGAATTCCGTGTTCAAGTCTGGTCTCAGTTACAGTAAAGATGTCGTTAAACTTGAAAGGGTTCAAGAAAGATTTACAAGGATGTTGCAAGGATTGGGGTTTGAGCTACTTGTAGAGACTGCATTAGCTGAGGCTGTTTTCCCTGGAGCATCAGAGTTGAGGGGGGACCCTACAAAGCTTGATAAAATCATGAGGGGCATGGAGAGGGTAAATAGTCAAGAACTCTTCCCTAGGGTTGGTGAGCCTAAAACTAGAGGGCATAGGTTTAAGATAAGGGGAGTAAGATTTAAAAGGGACCTGAGGGGCAACTTTTTCATGCAGAAGGTGCTGCTTGTATGGAATGAGCTGCCAGAGGAAGTGGTGGAGGCTGGTACAATTATAGCAATTTAAGGCATGTGGGTATGTGAATAGGAAAGGTTTAGAGGGATATGGACCAAATGCTGGCAAATGGGACTAGATTAATTTAGGATATCTGGTCGGCATGGACAGGTTGGATCAAAGGGTCTTTGTCCCTGCTGTACATCTCTATGACTGTATAACCTCCTACACTGTTAGGGCGACGATTTCTGGTTTATTTAAAATATTTCATTTGACAATGCCAATGTTAGCCCAAAAAACCCCAAAAAAGTGCTCCAATATTTTACAAAACTTTTCCAGCATTTCCTTTGCAGACCTGTACAAGGTCAGCAAAGAATCATCACTTGAGATGTCATCACTCTCTCACCTCAAGGTTCTACATCATCTCTCTAGCAGTACGTTTCGGGTTTTTCTTCTTTTTACGGATGTTGATTCGTGAACACCTATCTAAATATTCCTCTTCAGTATTCATAAAGGACTTTAAAGATCACCCCAAATGCTTCACAGAAGCAAAGCAACTTTTGATATCAAGCCACATATGGAGATATGAGGCAGATGGCCACAAGCTTTGAGAAATATCTGAAAAGGGGAAGGAGACAGAGAGGTGGAAGCCAATGTTATTGATTTTACCAATATCTATGGTAACTAAAGGAAATTTCAGCTCATTCAGTTCGGGATGTCAGACGAGCAATATGATAATTTATTGCCAGTTGAGGAGTCAAACAAAGAAGTAGCCAAATAAAACCACACATGATCTGCACGTATATGCAATACCTAACTTTGCTTTCGGTTAATAAAACCAGGAAGCACCATGTAGAGAAGAAAGTAATAGATCTGTGGTTGACACCACAGCAAAACAGTTGCTAGACCTTGAAGCAAAGTCATTTCAAAAGTTACTGTGGTCAGGTTTAAGTGGAAAGAAGTGGGACCAATGCAGTCCCCCTCATCTGAATGACAGTTGAATGGAGTTGTATGAGGTTATTGTAGTCAACTATGCCAAAGGCTGCAGACAAGCTGAGAAGGATAAGGAGAAATAGTTAATCTTGGTCACATTAACAAAGAATGTCACCTGACTATGATAAGAGCAGTTTTGATACAGGAGCAGGGACAGAAACCTGGTTGGAGGCATTCGCAAACGGAGTTCCAGGAATGAGGGGCTCAAAGTTGGGAGGCAATACATGTTTAAGGATGTGAACAGGAAAGAGAAACTGGGGATGGGGTGGTAGTTTGCAAGTACGGTGGGATCAAGGATGGGTCTTTGTGGACAGAAGTGATGACAACAGACATGATGGAGAGAAGGACAGTGACTCTAGAGACAGAGCTGTGAACAATATTAGTTCAACACAGGGACCAGCGTGAAATTGGATGATTAGCTGTATGATGTGAATCAAGAAGAGAGAACAGGTCTCAAGATGGCATGAGGAGAAAGGGGAAAGAGTGAGAAAGACAAGAGCTCTGACTAGGGCATAGGTGAATTTTAGAGCAAGTTCCATTCAGTGGACAATTGGGAGGGAGGGATATTGCAGATAGAGCTGATCAGAGGGTCTCAACATTAGTGACAAAGAAGTCATAAAAGCATAACTCAGCTTTCATTGTGAAGTTGCCATCATGCCTGAATTCCTGATGAAGGGTTTTTGCCTGAAACATCGATTTTCATGCTCCTTGGATGCTGCCTGATCGCCTGTGCTTTTCTAGCACCACACTCTCGATGATCATGCCAGAATAGCAATCTTTGCCTCACTTTGAATACTCAATCACAAGATAGGTTAACAGCTTCCCTGGCTCCATCTTTTATGAAGTCACATGATATTCTCAGAACTCCAAAATGTGATCTTTCCCACAGTGCAATGGATTTCTATTTTCAAATTAACAGACTGACCAGCTTCAAGGCATCCTGCTTCCCTGACCAAATGCTTTACAGACCAGTGTTAATTGCTCCTTACCTAGAGTCTTTGCAGTTTAATGTATAGGAACAAAACTACTGATCAAAGGCTAAAAGTGCTGCAGTGTGTGGGAATAGAAATACTCCTGGGAATCCAGCAATGTCAGAGGGAATGGGAAGGTTGTTAAATCTAAAATCTGGATACATCTGTTCACTTGAATTCAGAATTTTAGTGAAATGGAGTAATTTACTTAATGCAAGATTTCAACAGTACTTTCAACAGTTTACATTGCTGGATGAAGAAAATAAAATACATTTCCTGTTGTATCAAAGTTAGTTAGAATGGATACTCAAAATATGAAATAAAAACAGAAAATATTGAAAATACTAAAGAGGTCGAGCAGCAGCTGTGAAGACAGAAACAGGTTGACGCTCTCCATAGTGGATCAGCTGAGCATTTCCAACATTTTCGCATTTTACTATTTGTTTTTTTCCAAAGTTTTTACAAAGAACTTAATCATAAGATACGTAGAGGAAATATTTCTCAAAATGAAATGCCGTTTCTGATACATTCTAATTTGAAAACTCAATATAACATCATTTAACAATTATTTTAATTTAACTTAAAACAGAACATTTATTTTCCTTAAACTGCTGCAGTTTGTGAGATAGAAATGACGTTGATTCCCTGGGAGTACAGGTAAGTTATCCCATGTTTATGGGCATGCATTTATTGTATGTAAAGTGCAAAATTTCATGCCTTTATTAATCTGGTTTTAGGAAGCGCTTGCTATGTCATGGTCAGATTCAAGCTATGGTAATTCCTCATTATGCAGCACAACACTAATTTGCCAAATCCTAATTTATCCTGCTGCTTCACATCTTTCCTTCTTATTCATCAGCTGAACTTCAGTTTTCACCTGATGACTTTAGTTTTTTGATCCCTTAACTTGCTGAATGATTTCTACTTTACAGGAACCTCAGGAGTTTATGAAATTTAAACAAATGCTACATTTTCTGTGTGTACTCAGATTTGCAGTACCTGCAGTATTTTGCTTCAATATAAGTATGGATTAGCCTGATTATAGAGGGAACAATACCTTCAACAACAGAACTATCTAAAATATTTAAAACATCTTCAATTTTTCTAGAAAAAGTGATTAAAGTTTTGCCTTTTAAAAGGCTAACTGTAAAATGAATCAAAGTAGTCTAGGGAAGCATGCAACATAGAAAATACTAACATCAGTACTCTCAAAATACTAACTACATCAGTACTCACAAAA
>NC_057710.1:155030578-155040124 GCF_004010195.1 Chiloscyllium plagiosum | reverse complement strand
ACTAGATATAATTGCTGAACCAGTTCTGTGTATTTAGGTTTCTCAACCATACTTTACCTAGATCCCCTCTACAGATTATTCCTTCCAGGTTTCGATTTGAATAATATGTGCAATGCTGTGAAAATTAATATTGTATTTCTATTCTGCGTTATCCTCTCCCTTTCCTTTGAATTCTTACCTTTACGTTGTATGAATTTTTGATTTTTGGCCATTTGCACTATCCTTATTCTTTCTTCAAGCTTGTCCTTTATTTTCTTTTTCATAATTTCATGCAGTTTCTCCTCTCAAATTATTATTTAAAGCCTTATTTCCAGTACTAGTCTTTCTATCCAATAGGTGGCCTGTCCTAGCACAGATCCTAATAAAGGTAAACACTGGAATCATATTTTCAGTCTTACATATAAGAAAACAAATCACAATTGGAAGTGAATTATAGATTAGAATCTGAGCCGAGATCCCAACTAATTTAAAACATAATTGAAACTTCTGAAAGTTAGAACATTTCCCCATCATCTTTTATTCATATCTGTAATCAATAAGTTATTAAATACTTAGGATATTAAAGGCAAAGTATATAAATTGTTGAATTAGCACTAGCTAACCCAAATTTGGACTAATCAAGTTTTCCATCAATTAATAAAGATCATGATTTCACAGGCATCAAAAGCCACAAATATGTCTTGCTTGAAATTGTAACAAAAATGAATTGCATAAAATTGTGTAGCAATTATTAATTCCCAAAGGATTAACCAAAGTTGAAGATATCTGAATTTTAGTCAGTCTGTTATTAACACGGAGGACAGGCAAGGCATTGCATAGCACAACGTAAATTCATCATTCTTTCAATTACTTCTGTGTAACTAGCGATCAATTTTACACTGATCTGGCACTTCTCCCATGCCAATTCCATTTTAAGTCCTCTTCCTTCACAATATTATGTTCCCTACTGGATCAAGCTTGCCCTGCAGGCTAATAGTACCTTTGATAAACCAATCGCTGGGTGCAGAGTTTCATGGTTCTGGTTGTGGTTTTACCTGACTTTACTAAAAATATACCCCAATTCTGTTCCAGGTTTTCAATTGTATACATTAACGGAATCTGCTATTTTCAAGTTCTTTGGAGTAACAATTTTACACATCAACTTTTCCCATTATTAAAGCATGCAACAAGGCTGATAAAAGGTCAGGTATGATGAAAATAGTTATTAATATACACTTTTACTTTGTCTTAGGTTTACTGTTCTCAAACATTCCCAATACAGCAGGTCACTGCTGGCAAGGACAAGATTAGGAAACTAGAATTAGTTTATAAATATGCTTGATGAATCATCCATCAACATGAAGCCTGAAATCTCCTATGTGCACCTCTATTAGTTGCATTGGTCTTTGTTGTACACCATGTATGTAAGAGGTATTTATTAGATGCCAAACATATGAAGTGATCCACAAACTGCAAACACTTCCAAATTCCTTGCTCCCCGAAGATGAAAAAGACCCAAAGTTCCATCAGCAGATGCTGTCACGAACCTTTTACTTTGAAAAAAATCAATACAAACCTACACACCTCCTTTAATGTTGGGTTAAACTGTGAAATCCTATGTCCAGCGATATTAATTTCATATTAAAAAAACAGGAATTATTAAGCATTAATTAAATTTCCTATCTGGGAATCATGTAATGAATTCCTCCTTTCTGCACCTTTGGGAATCAGGACTAAGCTTATAAAGCACCTTCAACTTTGAAAAACATCAAAGCTGGTACCAAGAGGGGTCATCAGACAAAAATGGATGTAAAATTAAAGAAGCAGACTAGATGGGTGGCAAAAAGATCAGAGATAAATTTAGAGGGGTGGAGTTTTAGGGAAAGATTTCCAGAGAATGTTAATGTTTATAGTGTGTAGAGGATGAAAGAATATTGATTATTTCACATCTTATAGTAAAAATGCTTGAAGATTACAAGACATCAACATTTCAGCTGCAGGTAGACTGTGGTAATAGCATGGTAACTAATGTTGCTACGACTCTACAAGGAGGAATCAAGTGATAACATCTTTTATTTATCCGGAAATAGAAAGCACATATAACATGAAAGAGCAGAAACCTGTTTTATAATTTTTAGTTTTGCAGTAATAGCAGCTGAAGGTTGCTGTCTCAATTTCACTGTCAAAAGTGAACACTTTAATTCTCCACAGCTTCCAGCCAATGACTGAGTGGCCTGAGCCTCACTCAAGTCCTCAGCTTCCAGTTTTCTCCTAAACTCTACCCTCTTCAATTCTAAGCTCATCCATCACGTTATGAAGCAGGCACAACTTAACCTCCCTCCACTGAATGTTAATGTGGGCATTAACATTTATCTCTGCACCACAATCCGCCAACTCTTTTAGAATGGAACACACAACGTTTACAGCAAAAAAACAAGACTATTTAGTCTGTCAAGCCCAAATAGGCTCTCTGAAAAATAAATTTGGTTCATGGCACTCCCTGTCCTTTTTGAATAACACGAGGGGAGGGGTAGTACATATTGAATAAAAACTGAAAGAGCTGCGATTGCTGTAAATCAGAAACAAAAACAGAAGTTGCTGGAAAAGGTCTGGCAGCAGCATCTGTGAAGAGAAATCAAAGTCAACGCTTCAGGTCCGGTTCTGAGGAAGGGTCACCAGACCCAAAATATTAATTCGTATTTCTCTTCACAGACCTGCTGAGCTTTTCCAACAACTTCTGTTTTTGTTGTAGAATATATTGACTTTGCTCTGTCATTCAAATAACAAAACATTTTAACTTCATGTTCCTGCCATTTTCCACATTTCCTTGATTCCAAGATATCAAAATCTGTCCAGCTTGTCTTAAGAGCTCTGAAGATTCCCAACCTGATCAGTGAAGAAATTTCTTCTAATCTCAGTCCGAAACGGTCAGTCCTCTACAGCTAACAGCTGCCCAGCATCTATATAATGAAAGCTCTTTTAGCATCTTAATGTTTCAACAAAATTACCTTTAATTTTAAGACCTGTAAATATTTCCTGTGCTTGCAGAAGAGTTTTTGACCATTCAGCCACACCACCTTGACTTGATGAAGACTATGCAGAGAATGTGTCAGGAACAGCACCAGCACACCAAAAAAGTGAGGTGTCAGACTTTACCCCAACCTGGTAAATCTTCCACACAGGACAATTTGCATATTGAACAGCAGAAGCAGTATGCAATAGACAGGGCTAGGTGATTCCTCAACCAATAGTTTGCAGTTGTGCCACATCCGGTCAGGAATGCTGGGAGACAATCGATTACAAATATTTCCATTCTGCTGGGAAGCTCTGCACATCAGTGCAAAAGATATGGCTGAAGCGTTTTCAAACATCGTCATTAAGGAGTGCCAAGTGGATGATACACTCAGCCTCCTTCTGAGACACCCAACATCACAGCTGTCAGTCTACAGCACAGTCTCAGAACATGGTATCAAGAAACAACTGGAGACACTGGACAATGAAAAAAGCAATGTGCTTTGACAATATTCCAGGAATAGTATTGAAAACTTGTGTTCCAGAATTAGTGTTCCTTAGCCAAACCGTTCAAATAGATACAAAACTAGCATCTACCCAGCAATCTGGGAAAATTGCTCAGGTGTGCCCTGCCACAGAAAAACAGGATAAATTCAACCTAGCAAATTATGGCCCCATCCGTCTATTCTCAATCACCAGTACTGTGATGCAAAGTGTAGTTGACTGTGCTAACAAGCAGGACTTAGCAAGAACCTGCTCACTGATGCTCAACTTGGGTGCTGACCTCCCAATCTCTTTACAGCTTTGCCCCAACAGTGCTCAAATATTAAATACTTCCAACACAACATGTTTTCCCATGATGGGAATGAACAACGATTCCACATGGCTTGAGGTCTGAAAGATGTACAATCAGCTTTCCTTCACTCATCTTGAAATGACTGCACGGTTATGTTCTGTCAAGCACGCATTTTTTAAATAAAAGCAATGTGCTGGAGAAACTCAGATCTGACAGCATCTGTGAAGAGAGAAACAAAATGAACTTTTCAAGTCCAATATGACTATTCTGCAGACCTGAATACATTTTTGAAGGTTTACGTTAGGATACCTGGTGGAAACAGTGGGACAAAATTTAGGACTAGCCTCAACAAGACTAATTGTCTTCCATTTAAGAGATACAGAGAAATATACTCTAATTTCCACCAGTTTCTGAGCCAAGGTTGGTTACCTTCACCAGTGGGATCTACTATTACGCAGCAGGAGTCAAAAAAAAGTCTGACAGACTGATTAATCACACTGCACTTGAAACAGTTTCTGTCACAATGGGATATAACACTAGTACTGACTGGGTTAGCATAAAGCTGATATAACCATGCTGAAATAAGAAGTGCAAAACAAATGATTTATCCATACCCACATATGTTCTCCTTGTGTATCATTCGCATCTCCATTACTGGTGACAGGAATTTCAGCTGCACAATCTCTAGCTTGTGCTTCTGCCATTTCTGATTCCTATAAAAAGCAAAAACAATTGGATTAGGATTTTCTTTGTCACAGTTAAAGTTCACATCAAATCGCTTTTGTGCTTTCAAAGATTGGCTCAAGGTGTAAACATGCTTTTCATCTAAGCAGGTCTCAAGCAGCATGAGGAAACTACTACATGCAGGATCCACTCCAAATTGTATGGGTTCTTTGCAATCTTTTCAAAAATTGAATCCATATTCTATTACAATTTTTACTTTAACTACCACTATCAATTTTAGCTTTTTATTCATACAGGATAAAATCTTTTATTTTGAGCCAACTTTATGTTCTGATTCAATATTCAACTTCTTGCATTTCTTATTAAATAGAGCATTCATGGGCAATCTTTAATTTTAAGCAAATGATTTGGGTAGTTCTAATTATTACAATTACACAAAAACAACAAAATGATAATACGTGGGGATTGGTATAATTGATGATCATTCACTGGATTCTCAATGGTAACCTAAGCCAGATTTCCAGTCATACTCCTCAATAACTTGGTTGCAACTTGAACACCAAGATGATTCACTAATGCTGTTCAAGCCTGGAGGGAATCGCGGAAATAGAGAAGGATGATACCACTCTTGAAAACAAAGAAGAGAATTTGAAATTGCAGGTTAGCAAGCATAAGGGTGTTGGGCAAATGGGAATTAAATGAGAGAATGGATACATAGAGCAAAGTTTTGGATGATGTCAGGTTTAGGAATGGTAGAATATGAGAAGCTGATACAGCAAGTCCAGCAATAACAATGGCTTGAGTGTGTGTTTTGGCAGACGAGCTGAAGTAAAGTTGAATTTACACAATGTTATAGGAGATGGAAACAATCAGCCTCAGCAAATGCCTGGATGTGTGATTGGAAGCTCATTTCACAGTAAAGCATAGCACCAATTTTGTGAAAAGCCTGATTCAATTGTCAACATTTGTCAGGAAGCAGGATGCTGTTAATGACTTTGTAAGGTGTCTCTTACAAAGCCCAACACAACAGCTTGTTTTTACCCAAAGAAAATTAGCAGAAAAAATAGCAGACAAGCTAATTGATGATTTAGAGACAGTGCAAAGTTGAGGGAAGTAATGATAAGGAAGAGATGTTTGACAGTGAATTAAAAAAACCCCACTGGTTTTAGATATTGCTGACAAGCAGCATGTGAGAGAGAAACTGGAGGGGACCAGGAACAAAACCCTCAGGACCAGAGGTAACTGAGTGAGATAGGTGGTCACTATTGGTACTTCTCTGGGTATGATTAGCTAGATAAGAATGGCTTCAGGTGAATGTAGCCCCACCAAACCAGACAAAAGAGGCACTGGAGTAGGATTGTGTGGTCAAACAGTTTCATGATAAAGGGTCGTTCAACTAAGGTAGAGGAGGAGGAAAAGTTTCTTTACTCCAAGAGCTGTGGACCTTTGGAATACTCTCTACAAAAGCTTTGTAAATCCATTGAACATATTGAAAGCTGGGATAAACACACTCTGACTTGATACAGGCTGCTCTGGTATAATGCGCGTTTCGTTAACACAAATTGGCTATAACGTGACTGACAAATTATGGACGCTGTTTGAATAACGCAAACTTTCTACAGCATGATTTCCTACTGTGGTTTTCCATAGTGCGGTTTGCAACAGCATGAGATTGCCAAGGGATGCAACTGTCACATTATAATAGATGGATCTGCATAAGCCAGACCAGGTACAGACATCAGATCTCCTTCCCCAAAGAGCATTAGTGAACCAGATGAGTTTTTAATTACAATTGACAATAATTACATAATCATCATTAGACCAACTTTTAATTTCAGATTTTCTGACACTATGAGATTCAATCCATGCTTCCAGAACATTACCTTGGGGCTTTGGGTCTCAGTTTAGTTACGTGACTATTACACCACCATCTCCTCTGTAGAACTGCACCTCAATAGCACAACAGTTGAACAAATGCTGGAATCCTTCTTACAGACAGCCCCACAGCATTATAACAAAAGTCCTGCAACATGAAGTGGAGTTCCGCAGGGATCAGTTCTGGGTCCTCTGCTGTTTGTAATTTTTATTAATGACTTAGATGAGGGAGTCGAAGGGTGGGTCAGTAAATTTGCAGATGATACGAAGATAGGTGGAGTTGTGGACAGTGAGGAGGGCTGTTGTCGGCTGCAGAGGGACTTAGATATGATGCAGAGCTGGGCTGAGGAGTGGCAGATGGAGTTCAACCCTGCCAAGTGTGAGGTTGTCCATTTTGGAAGAACAAATAAGAATGCGGAATACAGGGTTAATGGTAGGGTTCTTAGTAAGGTGGAGGAACAGAGGGATCTTGGAGTCTATGTACATAGATCTTTGAAGGTTGCCACTCAGGTGGATAGAGTTTGTAAGAAGGCCTATGGAGTATTATCGTTCATTAGCAGAGGGATTGAATTCAAGAGTCGTGAAGTGATGTTGCAGCTGCACAGGACTTTGGTTAGGCCACAGTTGGAGTACTGTGTGCAGTTCTGGTCGCCTCACTTTAGGAAAGATGTGAAAGCTTTGGAGAGGGTGCAGAGAAGATTTACCAGGATGTTGCCTGGAATGGAGAGGAAGTCATACGAGGATAGGTTGAGAGTTCTCGGCCTTTTCTCGTTGGAACGGCGAAGGATGAGGGGTGACTTGACAGAGGTTTATAAGATGATCAGAGGAATAGATAGAGTAGACAGTCAGAAACTTTTTCCCCGGGTACAACAGAGTGTTACAAGGGGACATAAATATAAGGTGAAGGGTGGAAGGTATAGGGAAGATGTCAGGGGTGGGTTCTTTACCCAGAGAGTGGTGGGGGCATGGAATGCCCTGCCCGTGGGAGTGGTAGAGTCGGAATCATTGGCGACCTTTAAGCGGCATTTGAATAGGTACATGGATGGGTACTTAATCTAGGTTAGAAGTTCGGCACAACATCGTGGGCCAAGGGGCCTGTTCTGTGCTGTATTGTTCATTGTTCTATGTTCTATGTTCTAAGACGAATTTAAAAACAGAAGTTGCTGGAATAGCTTAGTGGGTCTGGCAGCATCAGAGAAATCAGAGTTAATGTTGCGGGTCCGGTGACCCTTCTTCCTTCTGAGGAAAGGTTCCCAGACACGAGACATTAATTTTGATTTCTCATCACAGATGCTGCCAGACCTGCTGAGCTTTTTCAGCAACATCTGTTTCTGTTTCTGATTTACAGCATCCGCAGTTCTTTCAGTTTTATTGAGTTTCGTAACCCACTTGCCAAGGATACAAAATTACAAAGCCACATATTTGAAGAGTCTTTTTCCTTCCTGTGAAGTCAACATAGTCCTGTTCAACTACCCTTTGAGGAGACAGAGAACTGTCCTCAGAGTTCCATAACATTGGATTATGCAGGGTTTATAGTATGGAAATAAGCCACAAAATACAATGGAATCCATAATTCTGAAATAAAACTGGAAATACATAGCAGGTCAGACATCATTTCATGACCCACAGAGATAGGGTTGGCGTTGGGTGGTGATGGTGGACGGGGGGAGTGCAATGCTGCGTGTGGGTAGAGAGTAGCTGTGGTATTTTTCCAGGTGACCCTGTCATCAGGGGGGAGGGGGAGGTGTGAGAGAGGGAGGGAGAGGGGGAGGGAGGGTGTATGGAAAGATATAGAGGCAATAGGGTGGTGCTGATGGGAGATTTTAATTTTCCCAACATTGACTGGGATACACTTAGTGTCAGAGGTCTGGATGAGGCAGAGTTTGTAAGGAGCGTCCAGGAACATTTTCGAGAGCAGTATGTCAATAGTCGGACAAGGGAAGGGGCCGTATTGGATCTGGTGTTAGGGGATGAGCCAGGCTAGGTGGTAGAAGTTGCGGTGGGGGATTTCTTTGGGAACACTGACCACAATTCTGTAAGTTTTAGAATACTCGGAGACAAAGAAGAGAGTGGTCCTAAGGGACGAGTACTAAACCGGGCCAAGGCCAATTATATCAAAATTAGGCAGGAGCTCGGAAATGTGGATTGGACACAGCTATTTGAAGGGAAGTCCACATTTGAGATGTGGGAGGCTTTCAAATATAGGTTAAAGATAGTGCAGGATAGGCATGTCCTGTTAAAAACCAGGGATAGGAAAAGCAAGATTCGTGAACCATGGATGACAGGACAAATCGTGCTACTAGCCAAGAGGAAAAGGGTAGCGTACATAAAGTCCAGGCAGCTAAGAACATAACCGGCCTTGAAGGAATAGCGGGAGAGGAGGACCAATCTTAAACGAGGAATCAAGCAGGCTAAAAGAGGACATGAAATAACTTTAGCGAGCAGAATTAAGGAGAATCCCAAGGCCTTTTAGTTTTATATAAGAAGAGGATAACCAGAGAAAGGGTTGGTTCACTAAAGGATAAGGAAGGAAGGTTACGTGTTGAACCTGAGAAAATGAGTGAGATTCTCAATGATTACTTTGTATCAGTGTTCACTGAGGAATGGGAAGTGATGAATGCTGAGATTAGAAATAGAAGTTTGTTTACTCTGGATCACGTTGACATAAGTTGGAAAGATGTGTTGGGTAGTCTAAAGGATATTAAGGTGGACAAATCCCCAGGACCGGAGGGAATCTATCCCAGGTTGCTGAGGGAGGCAAGAGAGGAAATAGCTGGGGCCCTGACCGATATCTTTGTAGCATCTTTAAACACAGGTTAGGTGCCGGAGGACTGGAGGATTGCTCATGTTGTCCCCCTGTACAAGAAGGGTAGTAGAGATATTCCAGGTAACTACAGACCAGTGAGCCTGAGGTCAGTGGTGGGAAGGTTGCTGGAGAAGGTACTGAGCGATACAATCTATTTACATTTAGAAAAGAATGGGCTTATCAGTGATATGCAACATGGTTTTGTTTGGGGTAGATAATGCCTTACCACCTTCATCCAGGGAACTATAGACCAGTGAGCCTGACCTCGGTGGTGGGCAAGTTGTTGGAGGGAATCCTGAGGGACAGGATGTACATGTATTTGGAAAGGCAAGGACTGATGAGGGATAGTCAACATGGCTTTGTGCGTGGGAAATCATGTCTCACAAACTTGATT
>NC_057710.1:155027893-155029786 GCF_004010195.1 Chiloscyllium plagiosum | reverse complement strand
GAGGCTGAGGGGTGACCTTATAGAGGTTTACAAAATTATGAGGGGCATGGATAGGATAAATAGACAAAGTCTTTTCCCTGGGGTTGGGGAGTCCAGAACTAGAGGGCATAGGCTTAGGGTGAGAGGGGAAAGATACAAAAAAGACCTAAGGGGCAACGTTTTCACGCAGAGGGTGGTACGTGTATGGAATGAGCTGCCACAGGATGTGGTGGAGGCTGGTACAATTGCAGCATTTAAGAGGCATTTGGATGGGTATATGAATTGGAAGGGTTTGGAGGGATATGGGCCGGTTGCTGGCAGGTGGGACTAGATTGGATTGGGATATCTGGTCGGCATGGACGGGATGGACTGAAGGGTCTGTTTCCACGCTGTATGATTCTATGACTCTAAGTGACCAAGTTGACAGATGAAGGAAGGGCTGTAGATGTCATATACATGAACTTTAGTAAGGCGTTTGATAAGGTTTCCCATTGTAGACTAATGGAGAAAGTGAAGTCACATGGTGTGCAGGGTGTTCTCGCAGGTGGATAAAGACCTGGTTAAGCAACAGGAGGCAGAGAGTAGTAGTTGAAGGGAGTTTCTCGAAATGGAGAAAGGTGACCAGTGGTGTTCCACAGGGGTCAGTGCTGGGGTCACTGTTGTTTGTGATATACATAAATGATCTGGAAGAGGGCACTGTTGGTATGAGCAGCAAGTTTGCAGATGATACGAATATTGGTGGGGTAGCAGAAAGTATAGGGAACTGTCAAAGAATATAGGAGGATATAGATAGACTGGAGAGTTGGGCCGAGAAGTAGCAGTTGGGGTTCAATCCAGGCAAACGTGAGGTGATGCATTTTGGGAAGTCTAATTCTAGAGCGAATTATATAGTAAATGGAAGAGCCTTGAGAAAAATTGATGAGCAGAGAGATCTGGGAGTTCAGGTCCATTGTATCCTGAAGGTTGCTGCACAGGTGGATAGAGTGGTCAAGAAAGCATACGGTATGCTTGCCTTCATCGGACGGGGTATTGAGTATAAGAGCTGGCAGTAGAAAGTGAGGACTGCAGATGCTGGAGACCAGAGTTGAAAAATGTGGTGCTGGAAAAACACAGCAGGCCAGGCAGCATCAGAGGAGCAGGAGAATCGACGTTTCGGTCCTGAAGAAGGGCTTATGCCAGAAACGTCGATTCTCCTGCTCCTCGGATGCTGCCTGGCCTGCTGTGTTTTTCCAGCATCACATTTTCAACTAAGAGCTGGCAGGTCATGTTAAAATTGTACAAGACTTTGGTTCGACTGCATTTGCAATACTGTGTACAGATCTGGTCACCACATTACCAAAAAGAAGTGGACACTTTGGAGAGGATGCAGAGAGGGTCTACAAAGTTGTTGCCTGGAATGGAAGGTGCTAGCTATGAAGACAGGTTGAGTAGGTTAGGTCTGTTATCATTAGAAAAAAAGAATATTGAGGGGGGACCTAATTGAGGTCCACAAAACCATGAAGAATATAGACAGATAAGCTTTTTCCCAGGGTGAGGGATTCAATAACGAGAGGTCACGTGTTCAAGGTGAGAGGTGAAAAGTTTAAGGGGGATATACGCAGCAAATGCTTTACGCAGAGGGTTGTAGGTGCCTGGAACGCATTGCCAGCAAAGATAGTAGAGGCAGGCAGGGTAGATTCATTTACGATGCGTCTAGACAGATGCATGAATAGGTGGGGTGTAGAGGGATACAGGTTCTTAGAAATTGGGCGATAGATTTAGACAGTAGATTTGGATCGGCTCAGGCTTGGAGGACCGAAGGGCCTGTTTCTGGGCTGTAAATTTTGTTTGTTCTTTGTGTGCAAGAGAAGGGGAGAGGGATGTGAGTGGATGTTGCAATGGGGTAGAGAACAGTATGACGGGGAGGTAGGGAGG
>NC_057710.1:154987896-155027416 GCF_004010195.1 Chiloscyllium plagiosum | reverse complement strand
GGAGAAGAGTGCAACAGAGGGGGAGAGGGGGAGGATGAGAAAGAAAGAAAGAAAAAGAAAGATGGAAAGCATAATTCTTTGCCAGATTCCCTTGACAGGCTGATTGATGTTCTGCGTGCTTCCAACAGTTATGCTTTTGTTCTCCATGCGTTTATATCGCTCAAAGGATCATTGGAAGGCAACCAAGATGATAAGCCTTAAATGATTCTAACTTCATGTTCAATGAATTTTGAGAAGATTTGTAGCTCAGGTTGAGGTTCTGGATGTTGGTTTGCTCGCTGAGCTGGAAGATTCATTTTGAGATGTTTCGTCACCATACTAGGCAATATCTTCAGTGGGCCTCCGGACAAAGCACTGCTGATAATTCCTGCTTTCTATTTATGTGTTTGGGTTTCTTTGGATTGGTGATGTCATTTCCTTTGGTGGTGTATTTTCCTATGGTGATGTAATTTCCTGTTCTTTTTCTCATTGGGTGGTAAATGGAAATGACATCACCAACCCAAAGAAACCCAAACATATAAATAGAAAGCAGGAAACATCAACAATGCTTCATCCAGAGGCCCACTGAAGATGTTACCTAGTATAGTGACGAAACATCTGGAAATGAACCTTCCAGCTCAGCGAGCAAACCTACATCCAGTTCATGTTCAATGTCAGGAAGAGACTAGGCCGATTGCTGTCTCTTAATTGAAACCCTGCCTGAAGTGTGTGAAATGAAATTTGAAAGTTTCCTATCCATATAGCTTAATTCATTGGCTTTAGGCTTTAATTATGTCACAAGTAAGCTCCACATTTTTCAGTTTGTAAAGGAAGGCAGAACTGCATTTATATCGTGTCTTCACTGGACACCCCAAAGCACTTTACCACCAATGAAGAAATTTTGAATTGTACTAATTTTTTGACGAAACTATTTTTATTTCTTTGTAGGCACTCTACTTCCTCTTGACAACTTTCTGTCCTACCAAACTTGGTGACATTGGCCAATTTAAGTAGCGTATAACTGGTCTCTTCAGCCAATCATTGATCTAGATTGTAAATGGTTGCAGCACCAGCACTGATCCCTGTGGTACCATGTCCGTAACTTTACTAACCCAAATCTGCCACATACAGGTGCTTGATAACAGCAGCATTACTTCTTCAGCTCTCCTGAGTAGAACTAATATAGAAAATGGCCTTACATTTCAGTGTTCAGTCAAGATTAAGGAAAGATTTTCTCATCTTTGATTCAATTTTGACAACGATTATCACTGTGACTAAACCAGAAGAAGCCCCTTTGAATCTGAACTCAGTTCTATCAAAAAGAATCTGATGACCAGCTGTCACTAAAATGAAGTGAAAAACAAAAGTTTTTATATTTACTACAGAATTATTTTAATGTATGGAAGAAACAAGGTAGTTTATTCCATTGTGAGGAAGACTCACTCTTCAAGTCATTCCATGGGGTCGGGGATCCAGAACTAGAGGGCATAGGTTTAGGGTGTGAGGGGAAAGATATAAAAGAGACCTACAAGGCAACGTTTTCACACAGAGGGTGGTACATGTATGGAATGAGCTGCCAGAGGATGTGGTGGAGGCTGGTACAATTGCAACATTTAAAAGGCATCTGGACTGGTATATGAATAGGAAGTGTTTGGAGGGATATGGGCCGGGTGCTGGCAGGTGGGACTAGATTGGGTTGGGATATCTGGTCGGCATGGACGGGTTGGACCGAAGGGTCTGTTTCCATGCTGTACATTTGTATGACTCTAAGTCGGACAGGGTTATTTAAGTCAGACCTTTTTAATTTATAGCAGTCGATAGAATATACTGCAACAACCAGACATAGCAAAAAGCACCTAGTTCTTAAGTCCCAGAGACAGGACTTAATGGTGCGAGTGGCTAGGATCAATTGATCAGAAAGGAAAGTCGTAAAAGCCAAATTAAATTGATAGGCATGGAATGAAAGACTAACAGAGTCAATTTCAAGCAAAATGTAAAATATAGAAATGAACTTATGTACTCAGTTTTTTCCTATAATACATGATATATTGCCACATGTGCAAGTGTATATCCAAGAGGAGAAAAACAAAGAGCAAGTGACTTCAGATTGTGTAGGAGGGAAGGTTTAACTTCAATAAAAAGGGAAGCCTGGTCAATTAAAATGGTCTTTAAGTGAATTGAGGTGCACATTTATCTCAGCTGAGAGGTCAAATAAAACCACTAACAAACATTTAAACTGGGGACACAAGGGAAAGGGAATATCTGAGGATCAATAGCAAGAAATCTTTGGAGATAAAGCAAGGAAGACAATAAATGAACTAAATTGTTTTGTAGAGGTATCAGTGGAATAATAAATAGAATGGACAAGTTAGAATCAATGGTAAAATAACAAGTTTATCAGAGTTACTCTACCTGACTAGCAGATATCAGTGGGAACAAACTTGCATGTCCTTTTAAAACAGTAAAGGAGGAAACAAAGTGGATGGTACTGTTTATCAAAGGCGGTTTCTGCACTGCGAAACAAAAGAGTTGGAAGGTGGCTCCCAGCCTCCCTGGGTGGGCTCGGAGGCTACTAAAGGGAATTAGTCACTGATACAAATATATTTCAGGCTGCCAAAGTCTATCATGAGTTAGATACACTGTTATGTAATAAAGATTTTACTCGTCCTGACTAACGTAACAAAGAACAATTGCACAAACCAAGATCATGAACATGAGGTGAATGAGAATAAATTATTTTGATTAAAACATTTCCAGTTAAGAATTGACTCAGTTTTCAGGAAGTTCTATAAGAATGGAGAATACATTGCAACAGCATCGTCCAAAGGGGTTACTGAATAAAGCTGCCAAATTACACTTTTACCTGCCAATATTCACACCTACTGAAATTTGGCATAATTGTAGTGAGTTATTGGAAACAAATAGAGTAACTATACTCCTCCAGATTTGAGCACTGACACAATGATTTTCCTTGGAAACATTGACTATTTAGATTGTTTGGGATCATGTTACTGTTTCTTCATCTACTACTTTGGGTTTCATTATTAATGTCTTTTAACAGTTAGTTTACTAACCCAAATGCAAGGTGACAGCATCCTGTATTTTTTTTTAAAACAGGTTTTAATTTGCCTGTATGAAAAAGTGTATTTAAGTATGTCAAGATGTTGCAATAAAGTAACAGCAAAGAAACATTGGGGGGGGGGGGCGCACTAGATTTACATCTGATGGATGAGGAAGCAGTTAAAACAACTTGAAGTCAAGAAACATTTGGGATTTGTGTTTATACAATTTTTGTTTTCTGGTTACAAAGCAGTCAACAAAAACTATTTCGCTACCTGATATCGCCACAGCAAACTTTCACGTCATGAAGTTTTGCATTAATGACAAAATAAGAAGGAAGTACTGGAAGAAAATTGGAGAGTTACAAAAAGGCTTTTTCTTGGTTTGCAAAAACAATTTATCCTAAAACGAGAGAGTAAAACCAGAATTATATAAAGAGAAGTCATGGACGTTACAAGAAATAATTACAGTAATGAAGGTCATTCAGTCCAGCTAATTACAGCTGAGGACGGCCATTCACCTCATCTTTAAACGTCCATTCAGAATGATCCTGAACAACAACGATCCCTGCTTACAGCTTCTATTTTTTCCTTTTCAAAGGATTCCATCTGCATTGCTCGATCTAGGGGACTAGTCCATGCATTGCCCATTCTCCTTTGAATAAAACATGCCAGCTATCAGTCCTCAATTTGTATTTTCCCAGTTTAATTGCGAATTCTGTAGTGATTGTAATTAGATCCGCCAGGTGGACCTCAGAATGAGTTTCACGATTGGACCAGATTAGTAGCCCCAATCAGGGAGCCCTAGCTGACACAAAAAAAAAGGAATGTGGGGGCCTTGCTGGTTTTCTGGGGCACTGTATTGTATGCACTGTTTTTTTATGTAACTGAACTGCCTTGTGTCTTTGTTACTGTTTTGTGGTGATTGAAACTGGGAATTTGAGGTTTGTCCTCAATTCCCTGAAAACTGGTTGATGTTAGGGTTTGATCCCTGGCTTTGCTGCCCCTCTCCCTTGTAAAATTGCAGTTTCTCTGTAAACAGCTATAAATTTTAATTGTTTTGTAAACTGTGAATTGTTTAATAAAATATATATATAAAAAAAGGAATGTCTGACATTCTGATATTCAGAGCTGGACCAGCGTCAAGGACTTTTCATGTGTAAAGATTCATTTGGTGACTCGGCACTGGCCTCAATGGAGTTATTTCAGCGGTGATGAGAGTAAAACAATTTTCTGAAGTAACTCGCTCACAACAGTCATCTATGAGACGTGATAAGCATTTCTGGCATTATACCTTTATTTGGAAACCTTGACTCATTCAACCCTGAAGGCTGGGCCCAGTATGTGGAAACAATATATAGAACATAGAACATAGAAGAATACAGCGCAGTACAGGCCCTTCGGCCCTCGATGTTGCGCCGATCCAAGCCCACCTAACCTACACTAGCCCACTATCCTCCATATGCCTATCCAATGCCCGCTTAAATGCCCATAATGAGGGAGAGTCCACCACTGCTACTGGCAGGGCATTCCATGAACTCACGACTCGCTGAGTAAATGAATACGTTATTTCATTCCAGTCAAATGACATTGTGGCAGATAAAAGGCAACAAATAATTCTCCTGACAGCTCGCAGACCCACAGCTTTTACTGTTTTAGATTTATTTAGGTTGATATTGTCATTTGTACCTAGGTACAGTAAAAAGAGGATAATGTTGCCACATTACAGCGTCACCTTTGGAATAAATTACTGAATAAGTTGCATAAATGGTCAGGTACTGAATAAATTAATATTAAATTGATATTAATAAAACTGAAATCACTTCAAAGGTTCGGCTTTCCCTCTCCTGGCAATGTGCTCCTTCCCTGCCGCAGCCAGTGTCATCACTTCTGGGCCCTCAGCGTCTGAGCTGGAGACGATCATGCTGCACAGGTCTCACACCTCCTCCAACGCTGCACATTGACTGACAGGTCACGGCCCTGAGTTGACCTATGTGGCCCTGGCTCATCTTCCAATGCTGCCACTCGAGATGGAGCAGGGATGGAGGTACACGGAGCTCTGGCCTCCCGCAGAACATCAGGAGGCCACCCCGGGGCAACCCAAACAAAGAGGAAACACTACTGACTTGGACAGACAATGTTGAAGCTGTGTGGATTTAGCAGAACCCACCGCAAGAGCTATGAGCGGTCAAGCCCTACACTCAAGAGCCAAATGCAACCGACCCCGCCGTCGCCATCTTGCAAGTTATTTGAAGCCTAACTTTGAGGCACCAGATGCTAAACCTTTCAAGAGTTAACTGATTTAGTTAAGGAATTACAACTCAAGTCGCCTCTAATTCTGAGATGCTAGCGTTTTACTCGGCAATTCCAGAACCAGGGGAAATCCGTATCAGGATTTTTAACTAGGTTAAAATGCCTGGCAGAGACACGTGACTTTGGTTTAACCCTGAGTGAAGTGCAGACAGATGGTTGTTTATCGGATTAATGATGTAACCTTGCAAAAATGCCTACTATCTGAAACCCAACTGGACTTCAAACAGGCACGACAACCAGCTGTATCATTGGAAAACAGGGCAAGTGGTGGATATAAATTGCAGGGTATTCCAATGGAAGTGGACACACTCTCCAAGCCAAGTGAGCTTCAGGAACACCAACTGAGTTAAGGCAATTGCACAGATTGTCTCAGGAAATATGGTGTGGCTATGCAACTGACTTCACTTAAGTGGTGCTGCCCAAGCTCAACCAGCAGAGGGACTTTAGGACAGCCCACAGTAAAACCCAAAAACAAAGCCAAACCTTGGCCAAACGGTTAAAACTTTCTTCAGACTTTGGGCCCACAAGCCATTGCAGTTGCTGCCGGTATGTGGAACTGAGACAGCAAAGGAGTCCTACTGGACATAAATCAAGTGAGAACACTCATGGGCTGGTATCTAGCAGAGTGCATGCCCTGAAAAGGAACAGGCAGATTGCTTAGCAACATCCAAATCTAAACCAAAATAAACATTTGGTTCTAATGGAGGTCGATCGCAACTTGGCCATTACCACTCTTCAACAAAATTTGCTCTGGATTCCAACCCTTACGTTTGCGCAAGACTGAGAACTTGTACTGGGGAACCTTTATAGGTTAAGGGTACAACTTTGCTTCTGGTCTCTTACTGAGAAGCAGCTGGAGCCTTGCAGAGAAGTGTTAGGATTTCAGGGATTTACAAGCTATACTCCAAACCTAGGTAGAATAGATAGGGGCAAACTCTTCCTTTCGTTGGAAGAATTAACGATCAGTGTACGCTGATTTCTTGGTAGAAGTAGCAATGCAGACATGAAGAAACAACACATTTAAAAAGAAGCTCAGAGTGTTTTGGGTTTGGATGCAAAGCAGGAGAGATTCGTTGAGCCATATTCTATCATGGCATTCAAAAAGAATTGGATCATCTAAAGAGGAAACAATGTGTAGATCTACAGGGGAAAAGGTGAGGGAATTGTATTTCATGAATTGCTCGCAGAGAGCTAGAAAAGACATGGCCAGCTGAATGGCCTCCTTCTGCAATGTATCAGACAAAGAGAAAGACTGCAACATTTTGAAGTTTGCTGACAGAGAAAGGTGGGTGAGAATACAAGCTGTGAGGAGGACATGAAGAGACTGCGAACAGCTATATAGTGAAATCACAACTAGTCAGACCTGGATAAACCAAAATTACAGTTGTGGTAAAGCTGTCACGTATTCCTGCAGACAGAATAGGAATAACAACAAAAGCATGGCCATGATATACCAAAATTCCAGACTGGTAAGTGCAGATAACTTGTGGTTGCTTGTCATGTGACCGGAGTGCAGTGAGGCTAGGTTAGAGTGAGAGATCATTAGCCAGTCTGCAGTGATGACTGCAGACATTCTTGCCCATGTACTGAATTAATACATGCCAAAAGACATTTTTAATGTGGATGAGACAAGACAGTTTGATCATCTTTTTCAAACTCATTCTTGAATGTTGAATCCGTCATGTTATAGTCTGCACCAACATAGATAGCACTAAAATTCTGTCACCGCTTGTGACCTGACAGTCCAAGAAGCCACGGTATTTTGTGAACGTCAAGACATTATCCACAAAGCATGAGACTAACACAACTATTTCCACATTTTTACAGCATGGACCAGGAAAGCAGACAAACGGACTAATGGAAGATCAGGAAGATTATCACCCTGATGACCCCAAAGAGTCTGATAAGTGCCCCTCTGCCTGCTTCCCTTGCCAAAGCCACAAAAGCTTAAGAGATACTGAGAGATTGTACTGCAGCAAAAAACACAAAAACCTTTGGCTACACTGACATGGCAGACTCATTTGAAGTTAGCATGCTAAGTAGAAAAAGATTGAGCTTTTCCAGAGCTAACTCCCCATTGAAAACTATGAACAAATTGAGAAATAAGTACTTTTTTCACATATCTACTTTATAACTGTGTTTCAGTTATTTTTGTTGACTAAGACCGCATCTGGAAACAAATCAGGGGAGGTGCCAGAAGACTAACATGGTGTCACTAGTTAAGAAAGGTGGTAAAGAAAAGCCAGGGAACCAAAGTTGGAGAGAATCCTGAGGGACAAGATTTACATTTATTTGAAAAGGTAAGGTCTGATTAGGGATAGCCAACATGGCTCTGTGCATGGGAAATTATCTCATTAACTTGATTGAGCTTATTGAAGAAGTAACAAAGAGGATTGATGAGGGCAGAGCAGTAGATGTGATCTATACGGACTTCAGTAAGGCGTTCGACAAGTTTCCTCATGGTTCACTGGTGAGCAAGGTTAATCACATGGAATACAGGGAGAACTAGCCACTTGGATATAGAACTGGCTTGAAGGTAGAAAACAGAGGATGATGGTGGAGGATTGCTTTTCAGACTGGAGGCCTGTGACCAGTGGCATGCCACAAGGATCGGTGCTGGGTCCACTGCATTTTCATCATTTATGCAATGATTTGGATGCGGACATAGGAGGTATGGTTAGTAATTTTGCAGATGACTCCAAAATTGGAGGTGTAGTGGACGGTGAAGGTTACTTTAGAGTAAATTGGGATCTTGATGAGATGTGCCAACGGGCCGAGGAGTGGCAGGTAGAGTTTAAATTAGATAAATGTGAGGTGCTGCATTTTGGAAAGGCAAATTAGAGCTGGACATATAACTTGATGGTAAGGTCCTGGGGAGTGTTGCTGAACAAAGAAACCTTGGAGTGCAGGGTCATTACTCCTTGAAAGCAGAGTTGCAGGTAGGTAGGATAGTGAAGAACGTGTTTGGTATACTTTCCTTTATTGGACAGAGCACGGAGCACAGGAATTGGGGGGGGGGGGGGTCATGTGACAGCTGTACAGGATGTTGGTTAGGCCACTTTTGGAATACTGTGCACACTTCTGGTCTCCCTGCATTGGGAAGGATGTTGTGAAACTTGAAAGGGTTCAGAAAAGATTTGCAAGGATGTTGCCAGGGTTGGAGGATTTGAGCAATAGGGAGAGGTTGAATAGGCTGGGGCTGTTTTCCCTGAAGCGGAGGCAGGGGGATTGACCTTATAGAGGTTTATAAAATCATGAAAGACATTGATTGAATAAATATGCAATGTCTTTTCCTTGGGGTGGGGGAGTCCAGAGCTGGAGGGCATAGGTTTAGGATCAGAGGCGATTGATTTAAAAAAGGGACATAAGGGGCAACTTTTTCATGCAGAGGGTGGTGTGTGTATGGAATAAGCTGCCAGAGGAAGTGGTGGAAGCTGGTACAATATTTAAAAGGCACCTGGATAGGTATATGAATAAGAAGGGTTTTGACGGATATGGGCCAAGTGCTGGCAAATGGGACAAGATTAGGTAAGGGACTTGGATAAACTGCAGAATTGGGCTGAGAGGTGGCAAATTGAGTTCAATGCAGCTAACTGTGAGGTGATGCACTTTGGAAAGAATGACAAAAGGCAGAGTACTGGGTCGATGGAAAGATTCTTGGTGGTGTGGATGTGCAGAGGGATCTTGGAGTCCATGTACACGGATCCCAGAAAGTTGCCACCCAGGTTGATAGTGCTGTTAAGAAGGCATATGGTTTGTTAAGTTTTATTAGTAGAGGGATTGAGTTCCGAAGCCGCAATATCATGCTGCAACTGTACAAATGCTAGTGCAGCTACACTTGGAATATTGTGTACAGTTCTGGTCACCGTATTTTGGGAAGGATCTGGAAGCATTGGAAAAGGTGCAGAGGAGATTTACCAGATGTTGCCTGGTCTGGAGGGAAGGTCTTATGAGGAAAGGCTGAGAGACTTGAGTCTGTTCTCCTTGGAAAGACGACGACTAAGAGGGAATTTGATAGAGACATACAAGATGATCAAAGGATTAGATAGGGTAGACAGTGACAGTCTTTTCCCTAGGATGATGACGTCAGCTTGCACGAGGGGGCATAACTACAAAATGAGGGGTGATAGATTTAAGACAGATGTCAGAGGCAGGTTCTTTACTCAGAGAATGGTAAGAGCGTGAAATGCCCTACCTGCTAATGTAGTTAACTCAGCCACATGAGGGAGATTTAAACAATCCTTGGATAAACACATGGATGATGATGGGATAATGTAGGGGATGAGCTGAGAATAGTTCACAGGTCAACGCAACATCGAGGGCCTAAGGGCCTGTTCTGCGCTGTATTGTTCTATGCTCTAAGATCTGGTGGGCATGGACAAGTTGGACTGAAGGGTCTGTTTCCATGCTGTACATCTCTATGATTCTATAAAT
This sequence comes from Chiloscyllium plagiosum, assembly GCF_004010195.1. Lineage (NCBI taxonomy): Eukaryota > Metazoa > Chordata > Chondrichthyes > Orectolobiformes > Hemiscylliidae > Chiloscyllium > Chiloscyllium plagiosum. The sequence goes on along the minus strand of NC_057710.1, from coordinate 155,017,631 downwards.
CAGATTTCCTCAGCAATCACAATCACAAAGCTCTACCACAACAGTTTTGTGGTCCCGTACTCTGAAACTTTAACCTATTGCAATTTTGGAGACAGGTTAAATGAGCGAGCAAAAGGGGAAATGTGAGGTTAATCACTTTGTAAGATAAGAATATTTATTATAAGTCATGAAAGTTCTAAGTATTCACTTTCAAAGACACTGGTGTAAGGAATGGAAGTAGTTAGCACGCAGATACAACAATTAGAAAGACAACTGGTATGCTGATCTTTTTGCATTTGGGACTGAAATATAAGTATGAAGAGGAGGTTTTGCTACAATTATACGTGGCCTTGGTGAAACCCCATATGGGATACAATACTGTCTTTATATTTGAGGGACAACATACCTGCATTAGGAGCAACAAAACAATACTTAAATAGATTGATCTCTGGGATGACAGACTGCAAAAACTAGGTCTATAAAGGTAATGGATTGAGTAGAATAACAGTAGGGATAATGGAACAGAAAAACCACAGCAGTTTAAAAAACTTGAAGAAATGGCTCTGAAGTAGGGGTAATTCTTGCAGAAAGCTGCCCAAAACATTATTGATACAGCTACATTTACTCAATATATTCATATTTTTAGAATTTTTCACTCTCTTTTATTCCCATTTAGTCATAAACATAATGCAAATATGACTTCCAGGGTTTCAACTCCAACTTAACATTTTAAGGTACAAGAAGGAAGGTTGTCAGAAATCCCTTGGAGCCAGGCAAGTTACGATAAGTTATGAAAACTTGTGCTACATAAAGGCTAAGGACAAGTAGTGAAGTTACTACATATCTGGTACCAATAGGCAGAGCATCTGGGGGCCCAAACATAGCCTTATGTACCCAGAAACAGGATTTCCAGTGATTCCACCCATTTGTAAAGAGAGTGAAAAGTGGTCTCAAAAGTTGTGCGTGTGCTATGTAATCCACTTGCAAAACAGATAAGAATGGACTACACATGCTGTCATTAATAAAAAAGCTTGTTGAATCCACTGCAAAAACTGAAACAATCCCAATTCCTAGTAACTTGGGTGAAGAATTTTTTTTAAAATTAGTAGTAAACAACCTTTCAAGTAAATGGAAAGGTAGGTGCATATCTATATGAAAAATGTAAGGCTGGTCTGTTCACTTAAGTGTTTTAATGGCAATATTAGCTCATTGGAATAACTACTCATTATTCTCACATCAGTGAATATTGACATTTTAAACATGCTGTAGCTTTCATTTCCTTTGTTTTAATAGTGTGAGACTACGTGGTGTCAAGTATTTACCTTTATGCCTTCCTCTGTAATGAAGGGTATTGCTTTTGAAGTCTTTTTGATGACGTGTGGTCTAAAAAACAGACTCTCAACTATGACCCATCACTCTCAGTGTTTATAAAAATTTCAAACACACTCTAGTTTTCTGACTGTAATCCAATAGAGTGTTACTGCTTGGTGTCAAGTATTTATCTTTACACTTTGCTCCATAATGAGGGGTTTTACTTTTGAAGGTGGTAGACTGTCATATGGTCCAAAAACATATATTCCCCAATATTAAAAGATGGGTAATATGGACTAATGTGAAGTAAAATTACACTGATAAATATCAATTGAAAGCTAGATTGAAAAAAACAAATGCAGTGATAAATATTCCCAGTCTCCTCAAGCCATTCAGTTAATGTTTAAACTGGTTATCAAAACGGCAAGGCTGTGCTCATGAACAATAGTTGCTTAGCTTTCATAAATATTCAAGTGTTTTTAGTTTGAAAGAAAAGAAATTTTGTCAACGCTTTTATGTTGACACATCAGGACAATTCACAAGAATACCAATTTAAGAGGAAAACAACATTTATACTGCATGAGATGAGAGTACTGATTTGTTGGTAAGAGAACTCAGAAGTTTGGACATATGGATTCTGATCAATGGAGGAGTCAAAAAAGTGCTGTTGCTTTGATTTCCTAGTTATTAAATTGAGGTTTAATTTCCAGGATCCTGAAAATGTTTAATTTACCCTAGACAGAGCAACATGTGAAGCTGCCTATGACAGACTATTATTATGCAGTAACAATGCAAAAGGTGTTTGCCACTCAAAGGATGCTAGAGTCAAGCCAAAAACAGTCTCCTATTAATAAATGATTAATGTGGTATATGAATTTCAGGAGTGCTGTGATGCCAAAGATTAATGGATTGTATCTAACAGTATACTCCTTCAGCTGTTTGCAACAAGTCATTGACACATCCACACACTGCACCTGTTTCAACTCAACAAAATAACTGACGGATATTCACTAAATAATTTCTCATGGAATGCCCTGACTAATCAGACTCAACCTGCCTGGTCTAAAATGTAAACAAGTCTGGCAGTTAATTGGTAATCGGCATTAATAGGTGTACCCTACATACAAAATAGGAGTAGTAGTAAACCGTTTAAACCTTCAAGTCTGCTCCATCATTCGATAAAGTCATGGCTGACCTGCGTGCATTTCAAATTCCATATTCCCATTTACCTCCAATTAGCTGAGATTCACTTATCTAATAAGAATCTATGCATATCTTAAATAACACTGAGGCAGTGTTCCAAAATCGTACAACGTCTAATAACAAATATAATTTTCTGAAAGGGCAATCTCGAATTTTAAAATTAGGTCCTGCTGGTTTTGGTCCCACCCATAAAAGGAAACATCCTTATCACGACCAATCGGGTTGTTCTGCACTTCACCCCTCGTTTCTCTAAACTCTAATGGTAACAAGCCCAGGCTATCCATGAGACAGTACGTTCATTCCAGGCATCAGTCTAGAAAATTACCTCTCAATGCATTCTCATTGTTCTTAAATAAGGAGACCAAAACCAACCCCAGTATCTGAGATGTGGTCTCACCAATGCCCTGTATAACTGAAGCTAAACCTCCTTACTTTCTGTTCAGTTCATCTCATTATAAAGAATAGCATCCTTTCAGCCTTCTTGATTACATGCCGCACCTGGATGCTAACTTATGTAACTCACGTACTGCAATACCCAAAAATCTCTGCACTTTGGAAAGCAGAACTCCACCTGTCACATCCTGCCATTAAAACAAAGGCATACTCCGTTTTCTGCCAATCTTCCATCTGTGCTAATAATACCTCGTGCACCATTTTCCACAAAAATCTTTGACTTGGCATGTCAATAAATGCATTCCAGAAACCCAGATATAGTAGAATTACAATCTCCACTTTATCCACAATCCATGTTACTCCTTAGTTTAATAAAATTGGTTAAACATGACTTCCCTTTCACAAAAATCAGACTCTTCCCAATCATCTTTAGTTTTGCTAAGTATGCAGCTTTAATCGCTAATTGTCAATGCTAACACGCTCTCCCCAAGAAAGCCAACTGGGCATGGTTGATAGCAGGTGGGTAGGGTGTCAGGTAAATGAATGACTGGATAAGGTTGGGAAACCATCAGATCTGTCAGATGGATGCGAGGGTTCTAAGGGGTAGAGCTGTTGGGTAAAATATGTAGGAGCGGTGGTCAGGTCCAGGTTCTATCAGGGGTTCACTTTAATAGCTACCCTGAAGTTACATCTCTTCATAACCTTCTGAGTTTCCGTCGGTAACTGTTAAGCGTAACCAAGTTGAAAGTTTTCCAATGTTCTGACTTTACTGGATTGTTTTGGAGGGTTCCAGGGACAGAGAAACTGTCTGCTAGAAGTTTCAGTTTCTTAGCCAATTCCCACAGAGTCAGCTTTGTTAAGGACTCCACATGGCCTTGATGAGCTACTGAGTCTACAGTGCTCAACGACTACCTAGCTATTTGTGCCACTATATTTTATTAAATACATATTTAGATTAGCGACACATTTGAGACCTGCATGGTTTTGTTTGAAAAGATTCATTTCCACAGTTGTAAACATTGGAGCTTTAACTTGTTCTATACAAGTGCTATCTGATACTGAAGTATTAATGGGTTGACAAACAGTTGTCATTTCATCCTGCTTATTACAAACAGCTAAAACTGATGTACTGTGCTCAGAGTACAGTGTGAAGCAAAGATGCAAATGCTCAACATTTTTAGTAATTAACTGAAAGAACAAAGTTATCAGTCAAATGTTCAAATACAATGTTCAAATGTTTAGATTGCACCTGAAATGAAGGGGGAACAATATCCTGGTGGGGATATTTGCTAGAACTACTCAGAAGGGTTTAAACTACTCTTCTGTTGGGGATGGGCGGGTGAGGTTAGGGCACACTAAGCAGCAGTAAGAAAAGACAGAAGGTTGAGGCTGGTACAGTAGTTAAAGAGAGCAAGTTAAAGCAGACAAGAGCATGGTAGGGAACGAGGGAAGACTGATGAATTAAACTGCATTTATTTCAATGCAAGAGACCTGACAGGTAAAGCAGATGAATTCAAGGCATGAATGGGAGTGTGGGACTAGGGCACCATAGCTTTTTCAGCAACATGGCTGAAGCAGGGAAAAGGACTGGCAGCTCAACATTCTCAGATACAGACACGATAGGAAGAATAGTAGGGGAGGCAACACAGGAGAAGGCATGGCATTTCTGATTGGGGAAAAGAAAACACAGCAGTACTTAGGATATTCCTGAGGGATCATCCAGTGAAGCTGTATGGGTGAAAGTAAGAAATAAGAAGGGGGGGACCATTTTTATGGGATTGTACTCTAGCTGTCCCAAGTCAGCAGGAAATTGAGGAACAATCTGCAGGAAGATCATAGATAGATCTAAGAATAATACAGTTGTAGTAGTAGAGGATTTTAGCTTTCCAAACATAGACTAGAACTGCTACAGTGTTTAGGGCTTGGATGGGGAGGAATTTGTTGAGGGTGTTTGAGAAAACTCTCTCAATTAATATGTAGATTGCTCACCTAGAGGATAGGTAACACTTGACTTTCTCTTGGGAAATATGGCAGGGAAAGTGACTGAGGTGTTAGTGGGGGAGCACTTTGGAACCAATGACCAGAATTCCACCAGTTTTAAAACAATTAAGGAAAAGGTTAGGCATGGTCCACAAATTAAAGTTCTAAATTGGGGCAAGGCTAATTTTGATGGTACATGACAGGAAATTTCACATGTTGACTGGGGGAGGCTGTTCGGAGATAAAGGGATGTCTGACAAGTGGAAGGCTTTCAAAAGTGAGATAATGAGTGTTCAGGGCCAGCATGTTCCTGTTAATGTGAAGGGCAAGACTGGCAGGTGCAGGGAACACTGGATGACTAGAGATATTGAGGGTCTGGTCAAGAAAAAGGAGGTGGCTTATGTCAGGTATTGAGAGCTGAATCAAGTAAATCCCTTGAAGAGTATAGGGGTCGAGGAATACACTTAGAATCATAAAGTCACAAATAATACAGCACAGAAACTTAAGAGACAAATCAGGGGACATGAGATAGCTTTGGCAGATAGGGTAAAGAAGAATCCAAAGAGATTCTACTCTACAAAAAGAGTAACTAGGAAGAGAACAGGATCCCTTAAAGATCAACTAGGCCACTTATGTGTGGAACTACAGGAAATGGGTGAGATCATAAATGAATATTTTCCATCAGTATTTACTATGGAGAAAGACATGGTTGCTCGGGAGCTCAGGGAAATAAATAATTATGTTTTGAAAAGAGTCCATGTTACAGAAGAGGTGGTGCTGAAGGTTTTAAAACGCTTAAAGGTAGATAAAGCCCCAGGAACAGATCAAGTGCTTCCCAGGACATTGTGGGAAGCTAGAAAAGAAATTGTGGGATATCCAGCAGAGATAATTGTATCATTGACAGACATGGTTGAGGTGCTGGAAGACGAGGCTGGGTAATGTTGTGCCATTATTTAAGAAAGGCTGCAAGGGAAAGCCAGGGAACTACAGACCTGTGAGCTTGATGTCAGTGGTGGCTAAGTTAGAGTCATAGAGATGTACAGCACGGAAACAGACCCTGCGGTCCAACCCGTCCATGCCAACCAGATATCCCATCCCAATCGAGTCCCACCTGCCAGCACCCGGCCCATATCCCTCCAAACTCTTCCTATTCATATGCCCATCCAAATGCTTTTTAAATGTTGCAATTGTACCAGCCTCCACCACTCCCTCTGACAGCTCATTCCATACACGTACCACCCTCTGTGAAAATGTTGCCCCTTAGGTCCCTTTTATATCTTTCCCCTCTCACCCTAAAACCTATACCCTCTAGTTCTGGACTCCCCAACTCCAGGGAAAAGACTTTGTCTATTTATCCTATCCATGCTCATGATTTTATAAACCTCGATCAGGTCACCCCTTCAGCCTCCAACGCTCCAGGGAAAACAGCCCCAGCCTATTCAGCCTCTCATGATAGCTCAAATCGTCCAATATCCTTGTAAGTCTTTTCTGACCCTTTCAAGTTTCATAATATCTTTCTGATATTAATGACCTCCCAACTCCTGTACTCAATACTCTGACCAATAAAGGAAAGCATACCAAAAGCTTTCTTCACTATCCTATTTACCCGCGACTCCACTCTCAAGGAGCTATGAACCTGCACTCCAAGATCTCTTTGTTCAGCAACACTCCCTAGGACCTTACCATTAAGTGTATAAATCATGCTAAGATTTTGCTTTCCCAAAATGCAGCACCTCACATTTATCTGAATTAAACTCCATCTGCCACTTCTCAGCCCATCAAAAAGTAGCAGACCCAGCACCTATCCTTGTGGCACTCCACTGGTCACAAGCCTTCAGTCTGAAAATTAACCCTCCACCACCACCCTCTGTCTTCTACCTTTGAGCCAGTTCTGTATCCAAATGGCTAGTTCTCCCTGTATTCCATGAGATTTAACCTTGCTCACCAGTGTCCGTTGGGCAACCTTGTCGAATGCCTTACTGAAGTCCATATAGATCACATCCACTGCTCTGCCCTCATCAATCCTCTTTGTTACTTCATCAAAAAACTCAATTAAGTTTGTGAGACATGATTTCCCATGCACAGAGCCATGTTGACTACCTGATGAAGGGCTTTTGCCCGAAACGTCGATTTTGCCTGTCTTCGGATGCTGCCTGAATTGCTGTGCTCTTCCAGCACCACTGATCCAGAATCTGGTTTCCAGCATCTGCAGTCATTGTTTTTACCCCTGATCAGTCCTTGCCTTTCCAAATACATGTACATCCTTAGGATTCCCTCCAACAACTTGCCCACCACCGAGGTCAGGCTCACCGGTCTATAGTTCCCTGGCTTGTCCTGACTACCCTTCTTAAACAGTAGCATCACGTTAGCCAAACTACAGTCTTCTGGCACCTCACCTGTGACCATTGATGATACAAATATCCCAAAGGGTCCAGCAAACACTTCCCTAGTTTCCCACAGAGTTCTAGGGTACACCTGATCAGATCCTGGGGACGTATCCACTTTTATGTGGATAACACAATCGATCTCTTGGAACCCAAATGTCCCCCTCATTGCATTAGAGCCAGTCTCAATACTAGAAACTTGGCTGTTCGTGCTACATTCCCATGAGAATCCATCCACCTACATTTTCCAAAACAGCAAACTAGTTTGAAATGGGGACAGCCACAGAGGTCTCCTGCACTACCTGCCTACCTCTCTTACCTTTCCTGCAGTTAACCCATCTATGTGACTGTATCTGCGACTTTTCTCACTTCCTATAACTGCCATCCATCACATTCCCTTGCTCTTGTAAATTCCTCATTGCCTCTAACCATTTCTCCAACCCGTCTATTCAATTTGATAGGATTCGCAACCAACAGCATTTATTGCAGACATAATCCTCAACATATAAACTCTCCCATCCAACGAGAAGAGCATAAGAGTGTACTAAAGGCCATTTTTGCATCTTTCAATCTCCAAACCCAGAAAATAGCACTGTCTTATTCCTCTACTAACACTGCTCCAGGCTAACTTAATACTTATGACTTATATTTTTAAGTTTAATCAGGGAAATATCTCAATAAAACATCTAATCAAGGACGAATCCACTCTGCTCACTACTGCAGACTTTCTGTAAGGCCACGCTTAAAAATAACACTTCTGTTTCTGTGCTGTGAGCTGTCCCACACAGGTTCCTCCAAGATCAGTTGTGAATTTCACTGTTTGTTAATTTTCCCAGATGCACTCCGATGTCCAGCAACACACGGATTCAAACAGCAAAAGCTGTAACTGCGCAGGTTCACTGTTGTGTCAGGGAACAGTCTATGTTTTGTATGTGGGAAATTGTCTCTCACCAATTTGATTGAGTTTTTTGAAGAGGTGACCAAGACGACAGATGTCGGCAGAGCAGTAGACATTGTCTGTATGGACTTTAGCAATGCCTTCGACAGGGTTCCATGTGATAGACTGGTTAGTAAGGTTAGATCACATGGGAGAACTGGCTAATTGGATACAAAACTGGCTTGACAGTAGGAAAGAGAGAGTGGTGGTAGAGGGTTTTGTTGAGACTGTGTTCAGTGATGTGCTACCAGGATTGGTGCTAGGTTCACTATGGTCTGGTAGGACAATGATGACTTGACAAGGTTTTCTATACATCTCCACGACTGCTTTTTTTTGGAGGGAGGCGGAATTGGAGGCTATAGACAACCCCCAATACTATTTTCCATCCTTTGGTATTTCTTTGCTCCATCCATACAGATTTCACATCATTTTCTAAGCCAATATCCATCTACATTATTGCACTGATTCCATCCACCCACTTTCTTTTCCTTTTTGTCTGTCCTTCCTTCCTAAATAATGAATATCCCTGAACATTCAGTTTCCATCCTTGGTAACCCTTCAGTATGCCTCAATAATCACCACTATATCATAACAGTTTATATCTATTTGCGTTGCTAATCCAGCTACCTTATTGCTAACACACTACATATTAAGACACAAAGCCTTTAGATTTATTTTCTTTTTAAAACCTTGCTGATCATTATAGCTTCATTTTTCCACTCTGGCCATTTGTTTTTCCACACTTGCTTTCCCTACATTTCACTTCCTTGCTCCCTCTGGCTATTGAGGGAGTGCAGCGTAGGTTCACAAGGTCAATTCCTGGAATGGCGGGACTACCTTGTGCTGAAAGACTGGAGCGACTGGGCTTGTATACCCTTGAGTTTAGAAGACTGAGAGGGGATCTGATTGAGACATATAGGATTATTAAAGGATTGGACACTCTGGCAGCAGGAAACATGTTTCCGCTGATGGGTGAGTGCCGAACCAGAGGACACAGCTTAAAAATACGGGCTAGACCATTTAGGACAGAGATGAGGAGAAAATTCTTCACCCAGAGAGTGGTGGCTGTGTGGAATGCTCTGCCCCAGAGGGCAGTGGAGGCCCAGTCTCTGGATTCATTTAAGAAAGAGTTGGATAGAGCTCTCAAGGATATTGGAATCAAGGGTTATGGAGATAAGGCAGGAACAGGATACTGATTAAGGATGATCTGCCATGGTCATACTGAATGGTGGTGCAGGCTCGAAGGGCAGAATGGCCTACTCTTGCACCTATTGTCCCTCTCTACCTTCATGGGTGTCCCATTCTCCATCCATTGTAATTTAAACCCACCCAGACAGCACAAGCAAACACCCTCCACCCTCAACATTGACCAGAAGCAACCTGCCCTGCTTGTACCAGTTTTACCTTCCCCAGAACTACTCCCAGTGTCCCACAAAGCTAAAACCTTCCTTCCCTTTCGCTAGCCATGTATATCCTGGTATATCCCAATATTTTTACTCTTGCTAGCACTTGACACTGGCAGTCATCTGCAGGTTGCTACCTTTGAGGTCCTACATTTTAATTTATATCCTAATTCTCTCTATTCTGCTTGCTATCAACCATTTTTTAGCCTATACTGTTGGTACCTACATGTAGTATAAGCACTGGCTAGGTGGATTAGCCATACTAAGTGCAGAATTACTGGGACGTCAGGTAGGATTCCCTTCAGAGGGTCAGTGGAGAGATTCCAAGAATCATGATAGGGACCTTATTTCACTCTAAACATTCCTACTGCCACCCAAAGACCTTGTTTTAAGTTCTAGAAACCTTAAGTCTTGTCTTTCTTATGTCACATTATAGAGGCCCCATCTTTCCTAGTTAAATCCAAGTATAGCTCGTTGTTTAAAGAAATAAGCTTTTCTAATTTACAGCAATTAATAAATGAAATCATAGAATCCGAGATCGCAAACCTTGCCTATTTTAAACAGGAGAAGGCAGATGAGATTAGTTCAGAATGGCTGAAAGGCCTTTTCCTGTGCTGTTCCCCAGCCAGTATATATCGACTTGGCAGTTTCATGATCGATCCGAGCAGTTGCGATACCACAGATCCTCCAGGGACAGTGCTGCACTGGATAAGTAGTAAGTCCAGCTGATAAGCCTCTGGAAAGCCTGTGGATAAATGGCAAAATCCATTCCTTCTTCCAACTAAGAGAAAACACCTAACCATTAAATAAACCAAGGTTCTGGACACTTGGAATTTATTTGCTTTTCCTTAACTGACAAACATATTTGTCTGTTTCAGGCTAGAGTATAGGAATATAGGTTAGAGATGTAAAGAAATGAAGCATTTTCTCAAGATTTAGATTCCTTTAGTTTAGTAGTGCTACAATTATGACATAAGTTTTGGGATAGTGCCCTTAAACAATAACGAAGGGGGTCATGTGCCCTGTTCTGATGGCTTCCTGACAGCAGCTTGGGTAGTTTGATTGCCAGAAATTAAAGGGGACACAGATGTTTTACCAGGAAGACAATTCATGGTCTTAACATTTGAAGGTAATGGCACCAGTCTGTGTATTAACAATGGACAGGCTGAGAGTCTCCATACAGTGTAACGTGATTAGAATATCAGGTTGGAAACAACTGTGCTTTCAACTGTCTATCCAGCTCCAAAATGAAAGAGAGATGGATGCTCACAAACTGTCAATCAGCATTGCTACCTGGATGCAAAATCAATGTTTTCACATTATCATACAGACTCAAAACACTAACTTTGTCCATGTGTGTGTCTCTCTCTCTCATTCTTTTAATTGTTACTGCAATGCTGCTAAAAGTTTCAAGCACTTTTGTTTTTATTCAAAATTTCCAGATGGCATAGTGCACATCTCAAATCCAACAAGCCCAGAATGGAGGCTGTGCCGAATTTGGATACTGGTGGGTTCTGAGTCGGGTAGTTTAGATCTCAGCAAATCAGAATAAGTTAGCTCAGGTGGGGTCAAAGATCATTTGGAACATGGGATAGATTGATGTGTGAAGCAGACAGTGTTCAGAGTTACACTGTGCTTCACCCAGATAATATTACTCAGTTACATTTCTTTTTGAAGGAAGTAACATTCCATGCACTAATTCTAAAAGTGTCCAGCTTTTAGACAGCCAAATTAAGTCAGGACCTGCGTTTTTGCTTTTGTTTTAGCATTTCTAGTCTATTTATAAAGGTAAATGTCTTACTATGCGAATTCTTGTTGAGCCATCTATTCAGCTATCAACTGAAAATTCAAATTCATTTCTAAAAGTTGGTCCCTACAAGGATCACAATGGCAACAATAATATGAACAATTTAAAACAAAATCCATTTCCATCCAGAAGTATGTGATAACTCTTCTCAATAGTGTTGTGATGACTTTGCCAACTTTGAAATCCAACTGCAGAATAAATGAAATTAAAACATAAATCAATCTTAAACTTATGCAGGAGGAGGGCTAACTTTAGGAAGTTGAAAAGATCTAGGAGGAAATGAATCAAGAATTAGTAGGCAAAGTGGTTATTGAAAAATGGGAGACCTTCAAAGACAAAATTATTCAAGTACAAGGTGGGAAAGGAAGGGCAACTAAAGCTGCAGCTGCCTGGACGCCCAAACATATAGAGGCTAAAATAATGAAGCAGATTGTGACAAACTTGTAACTTAAAATGCAGTAGGGAGTCAGGCTGAATACTAAACACATAAAAGAACTAAAACTGTGAACAACAGAATGCAATACAAGTGTTCAAGAATAGATTAGCAACTAAAAGAGAAGAATGCAGAAAACATCTATAAAAATATATAAGAGTAAACAGCTGGTTAAAGGGAAGACTGACGAGGAAACAAAAGGACATCCTCTCGAGGCACAGTCATAGCTAAGGTTCTCTAACAGTTTGAGACTTTTTAAAAAGTTTTATATGGGGCAACTGAGGGCATAAAAGCAGAACTGGACAAAGAGAATAAGCAATTTAGGTTCAAGGATAGACTAAGGGAGAAGCAGTGGCAGGCGTTTAAGGGGATATAAAGAATATACTCATTGGAATATACCTACTTGAAGAAAGATTCTATGGATGGGTCCACAATCTGTGGTTAAGTAGAAATGTTAAAGATAGCACTGAACTTAAAGAAAAAGCATTTAATTCTGCAATGACAGGTGGTAATCAGAAGAATGGACAGAATATTTTAAAAATGAATAATGAGTGAACAAAAGTGAAAGCTAGGAGTGCAGATGCCAGAGAATCAGACTCGAAAAGCAAAGCAGGTCAGGCAGAATCTGAGGAGCAGGAGAATCAATGTTTCAAGCATCAGGGGCTGGGTGACAAATGGGGTGGAGTTTGCTTTCGATATGGTCTCCTCTACATTGGGAAGACAGAACGCCGACTCACGGAATGTTTCAGAGAACATCTCTGACGCGCGCGCGCGCTCACACACACGCCCTGTAAGCTGGCCACTTCAATACCGCCAAGGACATACAAGTCCTAGGCCTCCTCCACCATCAAATTCAAGCTATCTGATGCCTGGAGGAGGAACACCTCATCTTGGGACCCTCCAACCACACGGCAATGTCCATTTCATAAGTTTCCTCATCTCCCCTCCCCCACCTATCCCAGATCCAACCCTCCAACTCAACACCGCCTTCTGTAACTGTCCTTCCCACCTATCTGCTCCACCCTCCACTCTGACCTATCACCATCACCCCCCCTCCACCACCTGCATGTACCTATCGCATTCCCAGTTAGCTGAGCCCCCATCCATTCCCCTCCTATTTGTCTCTCAGCCCCCTTCCCCGCCCATCAGGAGCAAAAGCTAGTCAGAAATATAAAAACAAAGAGACTTGTTTCTGTAAACATTTAAAGAACAAAAGAAAAGAAAAGGAGAAAGTGAGGACTGCAGATGCTGGAGACCAGAGTTGAACAGTTGGTGCTGGAAAAGCACAGCAGGCCAGGCAGCATCCGAGGAGCAGGAGTATCGATGTTTCAGGCATAAGCCCTTCTTCAGGAATTCCAGCACCTTTTCCAGCACCACACTGTTCAACTAAAGAACAAAAGAGTTAAGTTAGCACTGATAGAAAAATAAGGAAATGATCGACAAATTGAACAGATATTTTGCATCAGTCTTCACTAAAGAGATACGAGAAGTAATTATAAATCAGGGAGGGAGAGAGGAGCTGGGAAAACCACAATCACCAGGTAAGTGACACTGTAAATGGTTAGAGCTGGGGGCTGACAAGTGCTGCTGTCCTGATGGACTTCATTCTATGATCTGAAAAGCAGCATTTAATAAGAGAGTTGGTACATTGACTAACTTTTTTTTAAAAAACTCCATCAATTATGTTAAAGGCTGCTTTGAACGATAGTGGAAACTGATAGCACTAATTCATGCAAATACAAACGAGAGTTTTTTTTTAGAAAGTAATATGCTACAATATTGCATTGTGCAATTTGAGCCGTGACATGTTCTAAGTGTACAGTAGCATGAGGAGGCGAAGACTTGACTGTTAACTTTATAAAGGAAGAAAATTAATCTTCACAGTAGAATGACACATTGTATTTTCCATTGTACAATATTCCCTAAAACAGCATAATGTTTTATGTAACACTAACATGAGTAATACCATCTTGCTGAAATCTGAAGTCCCCACCTGATTCAGAAGACCACCCTTACCCCAGTACCAAAGAAAACATGCGCAATGTACCTCAACAATTACAAGACATTCGCTCTGACTTCCATAATCATGACCTGCTTAGAGAGGGTGGGCATGACCCACATGAACTCTAGCTTCCCAGCTTGCCTTGATCCCCTGCAATTTGCCTACCAGCGAAACAGGTCCACAGTGGATGCCATTTCCCTAGCCGTACTCTCATCCTGAAACATCTGAATGACAAGGACACCTACATCAGGCTCCAAGTCACTGACCACAGCTCCACCTTCAACACCACAATACCTACCAGCCTAATCTCAAAACTCCAGGATCCATGACTTGACCCTGCCCTTTGCAACTGGATCCTCAGCTTCCTGACCCACAGACTGCAATCAGTTAAAATAGACAACAAAATTCCTTAACAGTGGTGCCTACAAGTATGCAAACTCAGTCCCCTTCTGTACTGCCTGTACACTCACGACTAGGTAACCAAATTTCATACGAGCGCCTTCTACAAGTTTGCTGATGGCAACACGATTGCAGGTCAGATATCAAACAATGATGAGTCAGAATATAGGAAGGAGATAGAGTATTTGGTGCTGTGGTGCAATGCTAACAATCTCTCTCTCAAAAGGCAGCAAAACAAAAAGAACTGATCACTAACTACAGGGAAAAAGGAGGAGAACACGCCCCTATTAACATGGCCAGAGTTGAGGTGGAGTGGGTCGAAAGTGTCAGGTTCCTTGGAGTGATGACGACCAACAGTCTGTCCTGGACTTCCCATGTAGATAGGACAGTCAAAGTTGCACAGTAATGCTACTTCTTCCTCAAGAGGCCGATTAAATTCAGCATGTCCATTAGGATCGTCACCAATTGTTACGGATGCAACACAGAAAGAATACTATCCAGGTGCATAACAGCTTGGTATGGCTACTGCTCTGCCCAGGACTGTAAGAAACTATCGAAACTGGTGTCCATAGCCCAGACCACCAGAGGAACCAACCTCCCATTCATGGACTCCAAACGTTTCTTCTTGCTGCAGAAAAGGTTGCTAATATCATCAAACCTCCCACCCCGACAATGTTCTCCTACAACCTCTCCCATCAGGCAAAAGAAGCTTGACCACAAGCACCGACAGATTCAATAACAGCTTCTTCTCTGTTGTTATAACACTACTAAATGGACCAAATTTTAAATCAAATGTTGACCTTGCTTTTGTGCAACTCCAGAACCAGTCCTAACCTTGTATGCCTCACACTATCTAAGCACCCCATGATTTGCACGTCCTTGTTGGTTAGGATCTGCCTGTACTGCTCGCAGAACAAAACTTAGGTACATGTGACAACAATAAATCAAATTAAATGAGAAGTAATCTTTATGAAAATATAACTTCCTGTAAGTGCAAGTTACAAGATTCCATTGACTTAACATGTTCATAGCTGCATTTAGGTTCCATTCAAGCCTCCTCCCAGTTTTCCTCATCTAACTATGAGTGTAACATAGAAACGTACAAGATACGAGCATGAATTACTCCTGGTACCTGCTCTGTCATTCAAAACAATCATGGCTGATCAAGCTCAATGCCCTCATCCTACCTTACCCATATTACTTCATCCCCGTCGGCACTGGAGTTACCTACACCTCCTTGAAAATAACAATGTTTTTGCCTCAACCACATTGCGGTCATGAATTCCACAGGCTTACCACTCACTGGGTGAAGAAATGCTTCTTCTCAGACCTATAAGGCTTACCCCTTATCCTTGAACTGTGACACCCTGGTTCCGGACAACCTCCCCCTCCCCCACCTGCCCAGAGGCATACCATAACAGGAACTAACTCCTACCTTTTGACCCCTCATTATTTTGACCCCTCTTAACCTTTCCCAAGCAAAACAGGCACAACTTCTCCAAGGCATCCACTTAAGTCTCTCAACTCTGGAATCAATCTTGCAAACATTTCCTGCAAGTTCTGAAATTGTACCCTGCACTTCCAATTCAAGATCATTAACAGATCAAGAAAAACAGTGGTTTGGGAAAACCCATTGCAAACCTTCCCCAAGTACAAAAACAAACATTTACCACTACTCTCAAACCTGCCATGCAACCACTGGCCTTTGCTGACAAAATTATGTGACAGTTTATCATTTCCACATTATCTTCATCAATCCCCTCTGTTACCTCAGTACCCTTTTGTCAGCAATACCAGACACATCTGATCTGGTGCTGGTGACTTATCAATTTAAATACAGCCAGATTTTAGATTAGATTAGATTCCCTACAGTGTGGAAACAGGCCCTTCAGCCCAACATGTCCACACCGACCCACAGAAGATTAATGCACCTAACACAATGGGCAAGTTAGCATGGGCATTCACTTGACCTGTGCATCTTTGGACTGTGGGAGGAAACCGCAGCACCCAGAGGAAACCCACGCAGACATGGGGAGAATGTGCAAACTCCACACAGACAGTTGCCCGAGGCTGGAATCGAACCTGGGACCTTGGTCCTGTGAGGCAGCAGTGCTAACCACTGAGCCACCGTACCACCTATTCTGATGCCTTCTTTTAATGCCACTGTTTCCTTTTGTCAGAAGGCTTTACTAACCTGTGTTACTACCTCCATGTGACATAACTTGGAAGAATTGTGAAACTTTAGACTTTAAGGCAGCAGATGGCCAGTGGCAGATTAAATTTAATGTTGGGATATGCAAAGTGATACATGTTGTTAGATCAATGAGGAATGACGCGAAGGATATAACTCTAATTCTAAAGGGGATTCAGGAATGACTTGCTGGTATACGTACTCCCGGATTTCTATATTCTTAATTCCACTTAGAATTGTATTTTCCACACAATAATCCTTTACTTTCTTACCAAAATGTAAATAACTCATATTTTGCTACTGAAATTTATTTGCTAATTCTACCTCCATTTTTGAAGTTTATTTATTTAATCTGCTGCCATTCATATTGATAACATCTTCCCTACCCAATTTGATTATGTCCATGAATGTATAAATTGCATAGATTCCAAAATTACATTCTTAGTGTAGTTGGTGAACAGCAATGGTCCCAGTGGAACCACTCTCTACCTTCTCCCATTCTGAACAGCAGTATTTGCCTTTAACTTCTAATTTGGTTTGCAGCCGGCCGGTTATCCATTCTGCCACCCATTCTCCCAACTCCACTAACTCTGACTTTACTCATAACTTTACCATGTTCAACTACTGTGGTTCGGAAATTCCATTAAAAAGGCAAATAGATTCAGGATTTATCGTTATAAGCTTACATGACAAGAATGAAGAAATAATGCTGTCAAATAATAGAGGTGATTATAGCAGAGAAACCTCTGAAGACACCAATATGAATTGAGAATGTACATGTTTCATGATAAACTACAAAATGAGCTTCAAATGTAAAAACATTCCAAGTTTGCCTCTGGTCCTTCAAAATCTCAATATTTCTGCAATGTGACCATTAGGACATTCTAATTTCCCTTTCTCCAAGTTAGGCTAGTTTTTTTTAAGATTAGATTAGATTCCCTACAATGTGGAAACAGGCCCTTCAACTCAACGAGTCCACACTCACCCAGACCCATTTCCATCTGACTAATTGACTAACACTACGGGCAATTTAGCATGGCCAACTCACCTAACCTGCACATCTTTGGACTGTGGAAGGAAACCAGAACACCCGGAGGAAACCCACGCAGATACTTGGAGAATGTGCAAACTCCACACAGTCAGTCGCCCAAGGCTGGAATCAAACCTGGGCCCCTGAGCCACCATACTTGAACTCACTTGTTAGTAAATCAAAGTGGTCCAAACAAACCTACTTTGGACCCTTCACAGTCTATAACATCATGTCCTTGCATCAACCTGGAATCAGACTTATCAGTTTCAGAACAGTAAATTAATCCAGGATCTGTGGCAAGAAAATGTATTTAGTTTGAAGATGATCTTCTGGATAAATATCAAGGTGAAAAGTACCTTGAAGAAAGAGATAGATCTCCCACAACTCCACAGCAGCTGCAATCTCTCACTCCCACGTTCTTAACTACACATCATGTTTTAGTGACACAGTTTGGGCAATGATACTTAAAATTACAACTGTGACAAATGCAGGCTTTTCTCAACCACATAATCTCAGCTAGAAGTCATTGTACACACACTGGCAGCAGCAAGCATTCTAAAACTATAGATTGTTACTTGTTACCTGCGTAAATGTACACCACAGGATAAACCACTGATGTTTGCAAGGGACACAACGCGTCACTCAAACCATGCAGTTAAACAGGAAGAGGACATTATCATGGAAGTGTGATGTCATAAGTCTTTTTTGAAGTCAAACTAAAATAGTTCCCATTGGAATGACGAATATACTAACTTCAATGGACTCAAAAGGTCAGTAAAAGACATCATACCTGCATACTGGTGGATATATTTTGTCAAAAATACAAAATCTTCTTCTAAACAATATGCTTCCCTTGTAAAACTTTAACTGTCTTTCCAGCTCTGAACATGAATCTCTAAACAGAGGGATGTCTGGAATACCAGCCTTAGTTAAATTTTAATTCAATACTCTTCCCTTTTCAGATACAAATTAGCAACAGTAAGGCACAGATTTTTCATTTTAGTTCAGAGCTTTTATTCCCTCTTCTGGTCCTACACAAAACTGCAACAAGATGGTTCTGACCATCAGAACAGCTGGGATGATTTAGAAGAATAAATGATTAATTTCAAAAAGGGTATATAACAATTTTCTACTAATAGAATGTGTCACAGAATTCAAAAACAATTTCTTTGCATTTTTCCCCATGTAACTTGTACAGTGGCTACTTGTGTAAGTCTTGACACGCAGTGTGCCGTTTATTACCAGGGAAACAGAGCAGAGATCAGAACTACCCTCACCCAACATCCAAACTTAACCACACAGTACCACAAATGGTTGCTGAAATGTCTTCAAGAACAGAGATGTAAATCAGTTGTTATTAAGGTCCCGGCGACTTCAGAATTCAAAAATGTTCATCTTTCAAACAAGGTATTAAACTTGGGTTTCACATAGTCAAAGGCACGTCAAATACCCTAATGTCCTATTAAATAAGTAACAGCAATTTCTTCTTGTGTCCTGCCAAAATACATTGACCTCACCAACAGTTACACTGCTTTCTTATTTTATCTCACTTGTGTTTGCACATTGTAATTATGTAGACACACAGCAGCCAATGGCAACAGTTCAGAACGTTTTTCAATGGCTTCCCCACCCACATTGCATTGTACAAAGGATGTGATAATTCAGTATATATTTGTTTAAAAACATCGCTGTGCCTGCTCATAAAGCTCTTGGATACCCACTGATGTCAGTTCGGTTATGACTGTAATTTTAAAACAAATCCATTTGATTAGATAATGGTGGGCTGATTTGATAAGATATATAATTTGATAATAACCTCAGAGCCGGTCTCAGAACCTGGTGCATGCATTTCAGCTGCAGTTGCATGGGAAGCTACAGCCAGACCCGAAGCCCCACCAGCAGCAGACGTGGCACTTTCAGACATTCCTGAAAACAAAAAAAACGCATTGGCCAAATGCAGGATGTACTTTTAAACAACATCAACAAAGGAACATGTCCAAGAACCTACATTTAAAATTGACAACTATTAAATGCAAGTTGAAAGGAAAATGTCTTAACTAATGCTTACAGCAAGAGCTCGTCTAGACTACTTATGGCACCGCCCACAAAATGAATACTGATCAAGGATATTTTTAGGCTAATATCTAAAACCTTGGTGACTGAGTGTTTTTTAATTTATGATTCTTAAAGCTCAATTTAATGCTCAATTTTGACCACAAATATACTGCCTTCTTCCCCTTCCCATCCCAAAATCTACTGTTTACAGCCAACCATTGGCTGGAAGTGATGACTGAATCAGCAACAGCCAATCATCTCGGAGAAAGTGAGGACTGCAGATGCTGGAGATCAGAATCAGTGAGGCGCTGGAAAAGCACAGCCGGTCAGAAAATATCCAAGGAGCAGGAGAGTCAAAGTTTTGAGCATTAGCTCTTCATCAGGAATAGATGAAGAGCTTATGCTCGAAACATCAACTCTCCTGCTCCTTGGATATTGCCTGGCCAGCTGTGCTTTTCCAGCGCCTCATTTTGACAATGGCCAATCATCTGTCTGTTCAGTGGAAACTACACATTATTTTTAAAATGAACAATTGTTTCACCATTTGCCATAAGAAAAGCAAGTGACAACATATTCACAGCTCAGTTACAAGGAATACATTAACACACAGGCAAAATACTGTGGATACTGGAAAGCTGAAATTAAAACAGGAAATGATTGAAATATACAACAGGTCAGACAATATCGCTGAGACAGAAGTTAGCATTTCAGGTCAATGAGCTTTCATCAATTCCAGACCTGAGAATCTCAGATATGACGTAGAAGTAGAAAGAGGCCAGTTACCTGAGTCTGTTCTGCCACTCAGTAAGATCATGGCTGATTTATTTATACTTTAGATTCCACATACCCATCTATTCCCAATGTGGCTTTTATTTTATATAAGCTATTCATTGCTGGATTTACATCAGAGAATTGACCATGTCCAGCAGGACAGTTTTTAACAATTACCCCTTCGCATTCAACATTACCATCACCGAATCCCCAATCAACAACTTTGGAGTGATACTGGTCAGAAACGTAACTCCACAGACCATATTTAGGCTGGAAATTCTACAGTCAACCTCCCAAAGGTTGTTCACCATTGACAAGGTTGATGTCAGGGGTACGATAGAATACACCCTACTTGCCTGGATGAGTGCTGCCCTAAAAATACACAAGACATTTAAAACAATGTGACCCACTTAAACTGGGGTTCCAGATTTACCGACATACAACTTACAAAGGCAATCCCATACAGGGGTCGAGTTTTAAATATCTGACATATCAACTGTCCATATTCAATACTGATGAATGGCTGCTTTATATTGCCCTGCATTGTGCTCCAACGTCTTTACAAATTGACTTGCGAACAGATTCAGGAATGAAACCCGATCAAAACCCAGGGACTGCCTGAAAGCGAGCAAGTGTTTCCTTTACTATTATTACACGGAGACACCAGTGTGCAACATCCACAAGGTGTTCCGCAGGTACACTCCAAAGCTCCATTGATAACAACTTTCAAACCAGCAAGCTTGCAAACTGGGCAAGGGTGGCCCATGGATAGGAACACCTCATGGCCTACATGTTCCTCACAAAGTCACACATAGTTCCAAAACAGGATTAAGTCAACATTTCTTCACTGTCACCAGGTTAGAGTCTTGGAACTCCCTTTGTGATGGCAGTATAGGTAAACCAGGTGGACTGCAACAGTCCAAGGTGGCAGCTCAGTATCCCATCTTCACAGCGGCACCAGCCAGCCTGCGACACACACACACACACAACAGAAATACTGCCATTTTTCAGAAACCCATATCCGTTTTAGGAAAACACGCATCTGGAATCATGAGTGCATTTTATACACAGTGCAAAATCAAAATAGGTTGCCGTCTTAGCGTTGTATAAAAGTACTTTCTGAAAGAAATAATCAAGCAGTTACTGGTAAATTAAGAGGCTTTTAATGTATAGGAGTTTCGAAATGTTGTTGGTTGCTCTGAAATGGTGCTTGAAGTGCCTCCAGTGCTCTCAACATCACTATCAACTTTAACACAATCAGTACTGCTTTTGTCATCCACCTCAGCAGCAGAATCTTCCCAAAACAAAAAGGCCCTCACATGTGACCCATTTTACTGTTTGAAAATTACCGTGCCTCCAGGCACCAAGACAAGCAATAACGCATGGAAACCTTTAGCACACAACTACAGTTTAATACATAAAAAATCAAATAAATGTGAACATTCAAATTTAAGTACTTTGTTTCACTCAGGCTCTCCATACTCCTTGCTGACAGAAGACTCAGTGAAACTCCTCCCCTCCACACAATAGCAAGGCTTCACAAACACATTTCCAAGAATGAGGGATTTCAGTTGCTTGGATAGACTGAAGAAACTGGAGTTCCTTTTCTCTGAGCAAAGATTGAGAGGAGGCTTGATGTGTGTTCAAAATCATGAGGAGCCTCGATGCAAAAAATCAAGAGAAACTGTCCATCGCTAGAGGTTAGTGGACAAAATTAAAACACATTAACTGGGGCTAATACATTAAAGCAGATGGAGAGTTGGTTGAGAGACAGGCAACAGTAGGGAATAGAAATGGAGTCCTTTTTCAAGTGGCAGGCAGAGTGTGTTGTGGAGAACTGCAAGGATCAGTGCTCAAAGCCCCACTATTCATGATCTATATAAATGATCCAGATGGGAGGACCACATGCAACATCTTTAAGTTTGGTGATGACACAAAATTAGGTGGGGGTGAAAGTCGTGAGGAGCATGCAAAGAGGTTTCAAGGTGATTTAGACAAATGAGTGGGCAGAGACATGGCAGATTCTGTATAATGTGGCTAAATGTGAAGTTGTACACATCAGTGTGAAAAGCAGAAGAGTATTACTTAAATATTGTTATATTGGGAAGTGTGCGAAGGGATCTGGGGTGTTCTTGTTCACTGGTCAATTAGACAGGCAGATGCAACAAATAATTAGGAAAACGACTGATATATTGGCACTCATTGCAAGAGGATTGAGTTTAAAAGTAGGAATATCTCACTGAAGTCATACAGGGTCTTGATGAACTCATACCTGGAGTATTGCATGTAGTTTTGGTCTCTCTATCCAAGAAACAACATACTTTGCGTAGAAAAGTACAGCGGAGGTTCACAAAGATGATTCTGGAGATAGCAAGCCTGTCCAATGAGGATAGTTTGGTTCAATTGGCTCTATATTCTTTGGAGTTTCAAAGAATATGGGGGGGATCTGAATGAAACTTATAAAATCTGAACAGGCTTGGACAGATTGGACGCAGGGAGGATCTTTCCCTGCATGGGGAGTCGAGAACCAGGGGTCATAGACTCAGGAAATGGGGTAAATCATTTCGAACTGAGAGGAAGAAAATTTTCATCACTCAAAGGAGAGTGAACCTGTGGAATTCTCGAGGACAGAAGGCTATGAAGGCCAAACCACTGAATATATTTAAGAAAGATATATAAATTTCTAGATTTTAAAGGAATCAGGGGTATTGGGAAAAAGGAGAAATAAGCATTAGGAAATAGGAACAGCCATGATTCTGTGAATGGCGTAGCAGACTCAAAGGTCCAAACGGTCTACTCCTCGTTTCTAGGTTTCTATTAATCTACAATATTTCGTTGACAAACACCACCCTCAACCAGCAATTACAAAATGACATTTAACCACTTGTCTCAGGAAAAACAAAGAGCCAACATATTTTTCATAGACTTTCCACATTAGAAATGTTGGCATAAAGAGTGTTCTGCAAAATTCAACGGAACAAAGTCAGGATTTTGAAAAGCAATTTGGGTCATACGCTTGACTTTTATTGAGATACAGAATACTTAAAATATAATGGAACACAGATACTTGGATAACCTTTTCCATACACTAATATAATTCTGAATATATTTATACACAAAACAACATGCTGTTGTCTCTGATTAGCGATCAAAATGTTACTTTCACTCACAAAGGATTCTGGGTAATCCAAAATGGAGGATGGAAAAAATGTCTGGCTGTAACAGCTGCTCCTTTTTTTTTTGAGGTATTTTAGGTGCTGGAGGTGATTTCTTCAAATTCCAGGAACAGGAGTTACTGTTTTATATGCTGTTGCATTGTTTTGGAACTTTGGGAAAAAAAGTCAAAACAACAGCAGTTTTAAAAGGAAGAAGAATAGACAAAGGAAGCACGTGGTGAGGACGGTGCAGGAGAGAGAAAGAGAGAAACTGACACTGCCTTTGCTGTTTGAATCCGTGTGTCGCTGGACATCGGAGTGCATCTGGGAAAATTAACA
This sequence comes from Chiloscyllium plagiosum, assembly GCF_004010195.1. Classification (NCBI taxonomy): domain Eukaryota; kingdom Metazoa; phylum Chordata; class Chondrichthyes; order Orectolobiformes; family Hemiscylliidae; genus Chiloscyllium; species Chiloscyllium plagiosum. Next base: position 154,993,860 of record NC_057710.1, on the reverse strand, counting down.
AACAGTGAAATTCACAACTAATCTTGGAGGAACTGTTGAGCTAAGCTCACAGCACAGAAAGAGATAAGTTATTTGTAGGTTTTAAGTGTGGCCTACAGAAAGTCTGCAGTAGTAAGTACAGTGGGCTCTTTCTTGATTATATGTTTTTGGAGATATGTCTCTTGATTAAACTTAAAATATAAGCCATAACTATTAATTTAACCTGGGGCAGTGTTTGTACAGGAATAAGACTGTTATTTTCTGGGTCTGTAGATTGTGAAGGAGCAAAAATGGCCTTTGCAGCGATATGTACTTCTTGTCAGATGTGGGAGTTTAAAGAGAGGTTAAGGGTTACTGCGGATTATATCTGCCATAGATGCTGCTGGTTGCGAATCTTATCAGATCGAATTGATCAGTTGGAGAGACAGTTAGAAGCGATGAGGAATTTGCAACAGCAACAGTATGTGATGGATGGCAGTTATAGGAAGGGGGGAAAGTCTCAGATACAGTCACATAGATGGGTTAGCTCCAGGAAGTGTAAGAGGGGTAGGCACCCAGGGAAACAGTGAGGAAAGAGATCAAGCTGAGACTGGTACAGTTGAGAACAGAAGCGAGTCAGTCAGGGCAGGCAGAGACAAGAGCTGAAAATGTGTTGCTGGAAAAGCGCAGGTCAGACAACATCCAGGGAACAGGAGAATCGACGTTTCGGGCATAAGCCCTTCTTCAGGAATGAGGAAAGTGTGTCCAGCAGGCTAAGATAAAAGGTAGGGAGGAGGGACTTGGGGGAGGGGCGTCGGAAATGTGATAGGTGGAAAGAGGTCAAGGTGAGGGTGATAGGTCAGACTGGGGTAGGGGCGGAGAGGGCGGGAAGAAGATCTCAGGTTAGGAAGGCGGTGCTGAATTCGCAGGTTAGGAAGGCAGTGCAGGTTAGGAAAGCTTCCCTCATTCCTGAAGAAGGGCTAATGCCCGAAACGTCGATTCTCCTGTTCCCTAGATGATGCCTGACCTGCTGCGCTTTTCCAGCAACACATTTCCATCTATCAACTCTTAATGATGCCTGGTATCTTCATGTGCCATACCTGTCTCTCAAGGATTAGCCTGTTCAGCTATCAGCCAAAGTGTGCAGTGTGAAGGCATCCTCACCACCCCAATCTTAATGGATATATTAATGTATGGCCATCATCCTTCATAGCTGGAAGAATATTAAGGACAAATAGTTGGGTGAATATTTAATAACCACCAGAAGAACATCAGCATTTAATACACAACCATTATAAACAGACATCAATCCCAAAGGAACTGCTACAAGGAGCTCAAGCCACCTATTCCAGATGCAACACATGTACAATAAACTAAAGTCAGAATTAACACACTGTTGAGGAATACAAGGGGCCTTGTAGCTGTGCTGTTGCTGTGAGCTGCAAAGAGAAATCGTATATTTTCCCTCTCCAACATCAAGTGTCAGCCAGTTGCTCTGAGCCAGTGGAATTTAAATGCAGGCCCAGAATTTAAACAATCTGGGTCTCAAACTGATAATAAGAGAGGGGTACTGGTGGTCGAAAGCTGATTGGAGGCAGATGTTCGCAGGTAAAGGGGCGGCTGGAAAATGGGAAGCCTTCAGAAATGAGATAACAAGAATCCAGAGAAAGTATATTCCTGTCAGAGTGAAAGGGAAGGCTGGTAGGTATAGGGAATGCTGGATGACTAAAGAAATTGAGGGTTTGGTTAAGAAAAAGAAGGAAGCATATGTAAGGTAAAGACAGGATAGATTGAGTGAATCCTTAGAAGAGTATAAAGGAAATAGCAGGAAACTTAAGAGGGAAATCAGGAGGGCAAAAAGGTGACATGAGATAACTTTGGCAAAGAGAGTTAAGGAGAATCCAAAGGGTTTTTCAAATACATTAAGAACAAAAGAGTAACTAGGGAGAGAATAGGGCCCCTCAAAGATCAGCAAGGCGGCCTTTGTGTGGAGCCGCAGAAAATGGGACAGATACTAAATGAATATTTTGTATCAGTATTTACTGTGGAAAAGGATATGGAAAATATAGACTGTAGGGAAATAGATGGTGACATCTTCCAAAATGTCCATGTTACAGAAAAAAAGTGCTGGATATCTTGAAACACGTAAAGGTGGATAAATCCCCAGGACCTGATCAGGTGTACCCGAGAACTCTGTGGGATGCTAGAGAAATGATTGCTGGGTCTCTTGCTGAGATATTTGTATCATTGATAGTCACAGGTGAGGTGCCGGAAGACTGGAGGTGGGCAAATGTGGTGCTACTGTTTAAGGAGGGCGGTAAAGACAAGCCAGGGAACTATAGACCAGTGAGCCTGACATCAGTGGTGGGCAGGTTGTTGGAGGGAATCCTGAGGGACAGGATGTACATGTATTTGGAAAGGCAAGGACTGATTAGGGATAGGTAAAAACAATGACTGCAGATGCTGGAAACCAGATTCTGGATTAGTGGTGCTGGAAGAGCACAGCAGTTCAGGCAGCATCCGAGGAGCAGTAAAACTGACGTTTCGGGCAAAAGCCCTTCATCAGGAATAAAGCTTTTGTGGCCCTCAGCTGAGGCAGGGCTGACTGTAGAGGAGTTAGGTGCCAGCGCATTGCTGCAAGCGTGGAGCGGAGGATCTTGAAGGAGAACTGTTGCTGGTGTTTTTGAATCTGTAGTCTGTACTGTTTGTCCTGTTCGGGTCCGAACTCTGCTGGTTTAAAGGTGGTCCGGAGTCCATGTGGGATGAGTTCGTTACGGAGGCAGGCACTGAGGAAGCAGATGTGGCTGTAGTAGCGAGTTTGTTTCAGGACATGGTTGAAGAGCTTCAGGGCTGAGGAAATGACCTGGGAGTTGCAGTGAGAGAGAGACTCCCTGAGATTCTTGTAGAGAGAGGAGGAAAACTTCTTCAAGGCAGGCATCCTTGCAAGAGGATACGCAGTAGGGTTAAAATCAACAAGGTAAAAACAATGACTGCAGATGCTGGAAACCAGATTCTGGATTAGTGGTGCTGGAAGAGCACAGCAGTTCAGGCAGCATCCAAGGAGCAGTAAAATCGATGTTTCGGGGTAAAAGCCCTTCATCAGGAATAAATAGTCAACATGGCTTTGTGCGTAGGAAATCACGTCTCACAAACTTGATTGAGTTTTTTGAAGAAGTAACAAAGAGGATTGATGAGGGCAGAGTGGTAGATGTGATCTATGTGGACTTCAGTAAGGCGTTTGACAGGGTTCCCCATGGGAGACTGATTAGCAAGGTTAGATCTCATGGAATACAGGGAGAACTAGCCATTTGGATACAGAACTGGCTCAAAGGTAGAAGACAGAGGGTGGTGGTGGAGGGTTGTTTTTCAGACTGGAGGCCTGTGACCAGTGGAGTGCCACAAGGATCGGTGCTGGGTCCTCTACCTTTTGTTATTTACATAAATGATTTGGATGTGAGCATAAGAGGTATATTTAGTAAGTTTGCAGATGACACCAAAATTGGAGGTGTAGTGGACAGTGAAGAGGGTTACCTCAGATTACAACAGGATCTGGACCAGATGGGCCAATGGGCTGAGAAGTGGCAGGTTACCTCGGATTACAACAGGATCTTAATCAAATGGACCGAGAATTGGCAGATAGAGTTTAATTCAGATAAATGCGAGGTGCTGCATTTTGGGAAAGCAAATCTTAGCAGGACTTATACACTTAATGGTAAGGTCCTAGGGAGTGTTACTGAACAAAGAGACCTTGGAGTGAAGGTCATAGCTCCTTGAAAGTGGAGTCGCAGGTAGATAGGATAGTGAAGGCGGCGTTTGGTATGCTTTCTTTTATTGGTCAGACTATTGAGTACAGGAGTTGGGAGGTCATGTTGCGGCTGTACAGGACATTTGTTAGGCCACTGTTGGAATATTGTGTGCAATTCTGGTCTTCTTCCTATCAGAAAGATGTTGTGCAACCTGAAAGAGTTCAGAAAAGATTTACAAGTATGTTGCCAGGGTTGGAGGATTTGAGATACAGGGAGAGGCTGAAAAAGGTGGGGCTGTTTTCCCTGGAGCATCGGAGGCTGAGGGGTGTCCTTATAGAGGTTTACAAAATTATGAGGGGCATGGATAGGATAAATAGACAAAGTCTTTTCCCTGGGGTCAGGAAGTCCAGAACTAGAGGGCATAGGTTTAGGGTGAGAGGGGAAAGATATAAAAGAGACCTAAGGGGCAACATTTTCACACAGAGGGTGGTACGTGTATGGAATGAGCTGCCAGAGGAAGTGGTGGAGGCTGGTACAATTGCAACATTTAAGAGGCATTTGGATGGGTATATGAATAGGAAAGGTTTGGAGGGATATGGGCAGGGTGCTGGCAGGTGGGACTAGGTGGGCTGGGGGATTTCTGGTTGGCATGGACGGGTTGGACCGAAGGGTCTGTTTCCATGCTGTACATCTCCATGACTTGTTAATTGTTATTTGTTTCTTTTATATCTCTCTACTTCAGCTCCTGTTATTGAAGATATTCCTTTTTGCTCAGCAGATACCTATATTTTGCAGTTTCTTGAACTGCACTCACACTCGCCCAGTTCTAAATCTGCACCAGTTGTTTCACTTACATCAGGTGTAGGGAGAAACCACACAGCAATATTTAAGTTGTGCAGAAAATGAAAAAACTAAAGAAAATAATCAATACAAAGTTATTTAATTGTTTTGATGTACCAAGTGAATAATAATCAACAGCTAAAAGAATTTGTGGAGTTAATTCAAATGAAGTAAATATTTCAGAGGTAATGTTTACAAACAGCCACAAGATGGTGCAGTTTACCACTTTTAGTTCAGAGATCCTGAAAACACAAACAGCTGAATCACACAACACCAGGTTACAGCTTACAACACCAGGTTATTTGGAAGTACAAGCTTTTGTCAAGTAGCTAGTGAGGCTGGATCATAGGACACAGAATTTGTAGTAAAAAATTAAAGTGTCATACAACTGATGCAAAGTATTGAACAAACCTTGACTGCTGTTAAGTCTTTAATCACTTCGAATGGGGATGCAGATTTCAATGATTAATATGTAAATTCCAGAACTTCTTTCAAGTCACAGTCCCAAGATAATATAAGGTTTTATACAGAAAAGTTGACATCTCACCTCAGACAATGTATTAAAGGTGTGTGGTTAGGGTCTGTCTGCATCCCAACCTTGGTCAGACTGGTTCTATTCCCAAAGTCGGAATTTATAAAATGTCACATGGACTGACTGCCTACAGATTGTGTGCTTTTTGAACAATATAAAATGCACCCACAAATACAAATCTGCAAATGTAAATTTCCCCCCAGTGAGTTTTGAGAAGATTTGTAGCTCAGGTTGAGGTTTTGGATGTAGGTTTGCTCGCTGAGCTGGAAGGTTCATTTCCAGACGGTTCGTACTAGGCAACATCTTCAGTGGGCCTCACGCAAAGCAATGTTGAAAATTCCTGCTTTCTATTTATATGTTTGGGCTTCTTTGGGTTGGAGATGTTATTATTTCCTGTGGTGAAAACCAGAACTCTATCAACAAACACATCGAGTTAGACCCCATCTACCACCCCCTGAGAAAAGGAACAGGAAATGACTTCACCACAGGAAATAACATCACCAACCTAAAGAAACTCAAACATATAAATAGAAAGCAGGAATTTTCAGCATTGCTTTGCCTGAGGCCCACTGAAGATGTTACCTAGTAGGGTAACAAAACGTTGGGAAAGTAAATACCCCCATCGACTTATATGTGTGTGAGAGGGAGAGAGAGAGAGCGCATGTGATTGGGGGAGTGAGTGAGAGGGTGTGCGTACGTGCGAGAGTGTGTGCGTGAGTGTGTCAGAGTATATGCCTCTGAAGTTGTGTGCCTGAGTGAGGGTGCACGTGTTTCTGAGAGAGGATCTGAGAGAGTGTGATCATTTGTGAGTGTGATCATTTGTGAGTGTGATCATTTGTGAGTGTGATCATTTGTGAGTGTGAGTGTGTGTGAGTGTGTGTGAGAGTG
>NC_057710.1:154967430-154985368 GCF_004010195.1 Chiloscyllium plagiosum | reverse complement strand
CAACTGGGTCCTCAGTTTCCTGACCCACAGGCCACAATCAGTCAAGATTGGGGACAATATTTCATCCTCATTAACACTCAACACTGGAGCCTCCAGAGGTGTGTACTCAGCCCCTTACTGTACTCACTGTATACCCATGACTGTGTTGCTAATGCCATTTACAAGTTCGCTGATGACACCACCACAGTCGGTTGAATCTCAGATGGTGATGAAACAAACTACAGATGGGAGGTGGGAGACCTGGAAAAATGGTGCACTGAGAATAACCTAACTCTCAATGCTGGCAAAACCAAGGAACTCAATATTGACTTTCGGCAGGATGTTACTCATGCCCCCCTACATATTAACAGCACAGAGGTGGAACAAGTGGAGAGTGTCAAGCTCCTGGGAGTGGTCATCCACAACAAGCTTTCTTGGACTCTTCACATAGACGTACTGGTTACAAAGGCACAACAACGTCTCCTCTTCCTCAGGCAGCTGAGGAAATTTGGCATGATGGCGAATATCCTTGCCAACTTTTATAGGAGCGCCATCGAGAACATTCTGTCTGGATGTGTCACTACCTGGTATGGCAACTGTACTATTCAAGATCGGAGACAGTTACAGAGAGTGGTGACCTCGGCCCGGACAATCACAAAGGCCAACCTCCCATCTACAGAATCCATCTACCAGGCTCGTTGTCAAGGGAAGCATTCGTAAACATCCATCCCAACCTGGCAATGTTTTTCTACAACCTCTACCATCGGGGAGAAGGTACAGAAGCCTGAACACATGCTCCAGCCGGTTTCAAAACAGTTTCTACCCAACTGTTGTTAGAATACTGAATGGATTCACAAACTCTAAATGTTTGCCTGTACCTGTGTTTTTGTTTTTGCCGCTGTTTACCTATTATTCACTATCTATGCTATTTTAATTCTGTGATCTGCCTGTATTGTTCACAAGAAAAAGCTTTTTACTGTGTCTCAGTACACGTGACAATAAATTCAATTCAATTCATCATATGGTCAAATTAGCGCTGCTGGAAAACCAAACAGGATGCAGGTCACCTTAAAAATGGTAGTTTTTAGAATCTGCACAATCAGTCCATAACACGATGAACGTCTTTTTGCAATGCAAGGAAAATATTCTTTCCAAAATAAACCATATATTCAATGAATGAATGTATGTATTCCAATATTAAACACATGAATAGATAGATCTGCAGTTCAGTATATTCCATTAACGTTCAGAAACTGGCAGATAAGACTTTCCAATATGACAGGTTTAATCTCAGCACAAGTCATTTGTTTGCTGACAGGCGGAGAGGCAAATCAGTACAGTCTCGGTGAGCTGAACTGCCGGTCCCCGTGCCAAATCAGTACAGTCTCGGTGAGCTGAACTGCCGGTCCCCGTGCCAAATCAGTACAGTCTCGGTGAGCTGAACTGCCGGTCCCTGTGCCAAATCAGTACAGTCTCGGTGAGCTGAACTGCCGGTCCCTGTGCCAAATCAGTACAGTCTCGGTGAGCTGAACTGCCGGTCCCTGTGCCAAATCAGTACAGTCTCGGTGAGCTGAACTGCCGGTCCCTGTGCCAAATCAGTACAGTCTCGGTGAGCTGAACTGCCGGTCCCTGTGCCAAATCAGTACAGTCTCGGTGAGCCGAACTGCCGGTCCCCGTGCCAAATCAGTACAGTCTCGGTGAGCCGAACTGCCGGTCCCCGTGCCAAATCAGTACAGTCTCGGTGAGCCGAACTGCCGGTCCCCGTGCCAAATCAGTACAGTCTCGGTGAGCCGAACTGCCGGTCCCCGTGCCAAATCAGTACAGTCTCGGTGAGCTGAACTGCCGGTTCCTGTGCCAAATCAGTACAGTCTCAGTGAGCTGAACTGCCGGTTCCTGTGCCAAATCAGTACAGTCTCGGTGAGCTGAACTGCCGGTTCCTGTGCCAAATCAGTACAGTCTCGGTGAGCTGAACTGCCGGTTCCTGTGCCAAATCAGTACAGTCTCGGTGAGCTGAACTGCCGGTTCCTGTGCCAAATCAGTACAGTCTCGGTGAGCTGAACTGCCGGTTCCTGTGCCAAATCAGTACAGTCTCGGTGAGCTGAACTGCCGGTTCCTGTGCCAAATCAGTACAGTCTCGGTGAGCTGAACTGCCGGTTCCTGTGCCAAATCAGTACAGTCTCGGTGAGCTGAACTGCCGGTTCCTGTGCCAAATCAGTACAGTCTCGGTGAGCTGAACTGCCGGTTCCTGTGCCAAATCAGTACAGTCTCGGTGAGCTGAACTGCCGGTTCCTGTGCCAAATCAGTACAGTCTCGGTGAGCTGAACTGCCGGTTCCTGTGCCAAATCAGTACAGTCTCGGTGAGCTGAACTGCCGGTTCCTGTGCCAAATCAGTACAGTCTCGGTGAGCTTTGCTGACAGGCGGAGAGGCAAATCAGTACAGTCTCGGTGAGCTGAACTGCCGGTCCCTGTGCCAAATCAGTACAGTCTCGGTGAGCTGAACTGCCGGTCCCTGTGCCAAATCAGTACAGTCTCGGTGAGCTGAACTGCTGGTCCCTGTGCCAAATCAGTACAGTCTCGGTGAGCTGAACTGCCGGTTCCTGTGCCAAATCAGTACAGTCTCGGTGAGCTGAACTGCCAGTCCCTGTGCCAAATCAGTACAGTCTCGGTGAGCTGAAACTGCCAGTTCCTGTGCCAAATTGTTTTCTGTTCTTTGAAACATTTTAGCTAGCAAAGCATTCACATTAACTCTGACATTAATTGTCATTCATCCTAGTTAATGTTAGTGGAATCTTCCTGTGCCTAAACTGGCTGTTTAGAACATCAGGAATGAGGAGTGAGACACTTGCCCTGGGAACCTGTTTTGCTATTCAATAGGACTACTACTAATCTTCGACCTCTACTTCACCTTCCCAAACCCCCGGTTACACAAAAGCTTTTAAACTGGAGCACCACAGCTCCGAGGCATTGAATTGCAAAGGAATCAGCCTTATCAACTTTATTACACTCGGTCTAAAACCAGAAGTATATCCTTTCTCAGGAGACAAACTGTATGCAATACACTACGTGCAGTCTCATAAAAGTCCAATATAATTGTAATAAGACTTTTTTTTATACTCAACTTCCTTTGTAATAAAAGCTAAAAACTATAGCTTTCCAATTCTTTGCTGCATGTTAAATTGCTGTGATTCATGTACAAGAGCTCTCACAGTCCCTCTGCATGAACATTTCCTAACCTTCCTTGCAGGACAAAAGTTGGAAGAATTGCTTCTTTCTGCATCATAACAATTTCACGGTCCTGCAGACTAGTTGTAAAGCACTTGCAGACACTATGACAACATAAGAGTTTCTAAATAAACACAAGCTCTTCCTTGTTAGTTTTTCTGTGATTCTTGGCATATTGGCTAGGAGGCAATTCTAGATTGGAGATCATCAGGAGAGACTTACAGCATGCCTTGTACATATAAACAAGACTCAAGAGGAGGTCCCTGGGAAACAATCTGGCAAGCAGACTTCGACAGGGTGAGTGACAGAGCAAAAATATTTGACAGATGGAGTTTAATGTCGAAAAGTGAGAGATACCAATTTGCTCGAATAACCATAAGAAAGACTATTAATTCAATGGAGAGAGACTCCGTAAAATGGATCTGGTTGTTCTTGTGCATCAATTCATAAAACGTGGAATAAGCAGATGCAGCAAGTAATTAAGAGCAAATGAAATGTTGGCTTTTATTGCCGAGATCTAGAGTTCAGCAATAGGGAATTCTTTCCACTGTGTTAGCGAGGCCATACCTGAAGTACTGTGGACAGTTTCAATCCCCATATTTAAGAAGATATACTGGCATTGGAGACAGTTCAATACAGATTGACTGGGATGAAGGCGTTGACTTATAAGACCAGCCTCTATTCATCAGGTTTTAATAAGATTATCCATTATTCTTCCAAAGCATCCAAGATTCTGAACTGCTTTAACAGGGCAGATGTTGAGAAGGTGTTTCCTTTAATCATGGAGTGCCAAACTAGGGGATATGGTTGCAGAATAAGGGCACACTTATTTAATTTCTTATTGGAATGTCTGAAATTCTTGGCACCAGTGGAGGCTAGATCATTGACAGTATTTAAAGGCGGCTGCAGGTAGCTGATACAAAAATACTGTTGTGCGTGGGGCAGATCAGCCAGGATTGTATTTAGTGGCTGACCAGGCTTGAGGAACCAAAGGTCTACTCCTCCTGTTGTTTCACATGTTCTTATAACCACAACAACAATTCAAAGGCTATATTGTGGGGAAAGGAGTCCAATAATTTGACTTGAAATTAGCAAATGATATGCATTTTTTCCAGTTCTAAATTTTAAATGTCACATGGAAGACGACTGGCCAAGGGTAAAGAAATTAAAATTTGACTACATTAAAAGTCAAACGAAGGTTAGGCTATTATAATACTGTTTTTGCTGCAGTAAAATTAAACAAGTCAAAGTATTGCCTCCAGGAAAACAGAAATAGTACTCGACCATTTGGATCACTTGGAGAGATCAGGACTGATCTGTGACTAATTCTAAGCACCTGCCTTTGCTTCATATACTTTAACCTTTCGGTGAGCAAAAATGAACAAAGATGGTGCATCAATTGCCATTTGGAGAATATGTTTCAGTCTGTTACTATCCTTAGTGTGTAGCAGTATTAGTTAACTTCACTCCTGAAAGGTCTGGCTCTTTAGCTGTATCCCCAGTCATGGCTGCTTTGAACTGGTCAGAAATGTTGAGTGTCTCCTGACACAGAACCCCTGGATCCCTCGTCATTTTAAAAGCATGCACGGAGTACATTTGTCACAAATTTTGGCTTTGCAAGTGCAATACTTCAGTCAATTGCTAATCCGATACTATTCTTTTTATTTACCTATTTTTCCAACACTGCTTGGATGACTACTTTACTCTTGCTTTGTTCATTATTTCCTCGTTGTAATTCTGCTATTCTCACTGCAAGGAAGAGTCTGGGTAATCCTTTAGGAAAATAACTGTGGCTGTCACAGCTGCTCCTTTTTTGAGGTAATTTCAGTGTTGGGCGTGATTTCTTCAAATTTCAGGAGCAGAAATTACTGTTTTATAAGCTGTTGCATTGTTTTGGAACTTTGGTCGAAAGAAGATCAAAACAAGGCCCTTCAAAAAGGAGGGAGAGAGACAAAGGCAGCGACCATATGACCAGAGAAACCTACACTGCTGTCCTGACACAGCAGTGAACCTGCACAGCTACTGCTCTTGCTATTTGAGTTCAAGGATCTCTGGACACTGGAGTGCATCTAAGAAAAATTAACAAACCCATCAAAATTCGCAGCTGACCTTGAGGAACCTGTGTGGGAGAGCTCACAGCACGGGAGAAGCTAAATGCACAGTTTTTAAGTGCAACCTTGCTGTAAATCTACAATAGTGAGTAGAGGGTTTTCTTTGATTATGTTTTATTGAGATCGGTTTCTTGATTAAATTTTAAAAATATAAAACATTGGTACTAACAGCCTTGAGCAGTGCTTTTTTAGAGAAGTCAAAAACTGCTATTTTCTGGGTCTGTAGATTATTAAGGAGGAAAGGTGGCCTTTAGTAGAGTGATATACTGTTTCTATTGGATGTGGGAGATTAGGGAGAGTTTCCATATTACTTACGATTATGTCTGCAGGAAGTGTCTTTGGTTGCAAATCCTGTCAGATCCCATGGATCAGTTAAATATCACAGTTAGAGACAATGAGGAACTAACAGGAGTTAGGCATGTGATGGATGGCAGTTACAGGAAGGGAGAAAAACCACAGATATAGTCAGGTAGATGGGTTACCTCCAGGAAAAGTACGAGAGGGAGGCAGGTAGTCCAGGACTGTGGAAATCCCCATCTCAAACAAGTATGCTGTTCTGGAAAATGCAGGGGGTGATGAACTCTCAGGGAAACGTAGCACCACCCGCCAAGTTTCTGGTACCGAAACAGGCTCTAACGTAAAAGGGGGAAGTCAGATTCCAAGCGATCAATTGTGATATAGGAACTCTCAGAGGCACAGAAAACTTGCCCACCTCCATTGTCAGGCTCACTGGTCTATAGACCTCTGGCTTGTCCTTACTACCTTTCTTAAACAGTGGCACCACATTAGCCAACCTCCAGTCTTCTGGCACCTCACCTGTGACTATTGATGATACAAATATCTCAGCAAGAGGCCCAGCAATCACTTCCCTAGCTGCGGCTGGCAGAGAGAAATCAGAATGGTGTATTGCCTCCCTGGTGCCAGGATCAAGGATTTCTCAGAGAGAGTGCAGAATGTTCTCAAAGGAGAGAGGGACCAGCAGATGGTCATTGAACACATTGTAACTAACAAAGAAAAGGAAAAGGATGAGATTCTGAAGGCAGAATATACAAAGTTAGGCAGGAATTTAAAAAGGAGGTTGTCGAGGGTAGTAATATCTAGATTACTCAGTGCTACGATCTAGTGAGGGTAGGAAGAGGAGGATAGAGCAGATGAATGCGTGGCTGAGTAAATGGTACAGGGCAGAAGGGTCACATTTTTGGATCATTGGAATCTCTTCTGGGGTAGAAGTGACCTGTACAAGGAGGATGGATTGGAATATACTGGCAGGGAGATTTGCTAGAGCTGGTCAGAAGGATTTAAACTGGTAAGGTGAAGTGGGCAGGGAGATAAGGAAAGACAGTCTGAGCCTGGTACAGTTGGGAAAAGGAGCAAGTCAAACAGTCAGGGCAGAAAGGAACAACGCAGAGACCAAGGTAGGACTGATAAATTAAACTGCATATATTTCAATTCAAGAGGCCTAACAGGGAAGGCAGATGAACTCAGGGCATGGTTAGGAACATGGGACTGGGATATCATAGCAAGTACAGAAACGTGGCTCAGGGATGGGCAGGACTGGCAGCTTAATGTTCCAGGGTATAGATGCTATAGAATATCCTCCCCAAGTACAGCCGTAATGTAATCCCGTGTCAAAAGGGGGCAAGAGAGGAGGGAGAGTGGCTTTTTTGACGAGAGATAACATTACAGCTGACTTAGGGAGGATAGTCCTGGGAATATTCCAGGGAAGATATTTGGGTGGCACTGAGAACTAAGAAAGGGATGATCACCTTATTGGAATTGTACTAAAGACGTCCCGATAGTCAGCAGGAAATTGAGAAACAAATTTGTAAGGAGATCTCAGTTATCAGTAAGAATAATAGGATCATTATGGAACTGCATTTTAACTTTCCATACATAGAGTGGGACTGCCATATTTGTTAAATATTTAGATGGAGAGGAATTCTTTTTAGGTGTGTACAAGAAACTGTTCTGATTCAATATGTGGATGTATCACACTGTAAACATTTGCTATAAATTGTGTCTTACAATTTCCACAACCACCTGAAGGAGCAGCGCTCTGAAAGCTAGTGCTTCCAAATAAACCTGTTGGACTATAACTTGGTATTGTGTGATTTTTAACTTAGTACAGCCCAGTCCAACACCAGCATCTCCAAATCATGCAAAACTTGACCTACTCTTGGGAAATAAGGCAGGACAGGTCACTGGGGTATCAGTGGGGGAGCACTTTGGGGCCAATGACCATAATTCTATTAGATTTAAAACAGTGATGGAAAAAGGATAGATCAGATCTAAAAGCTGAAGTTCTAAATTGGAGGAAGGCCAATTTTAACAACATTAGGGAAGAACTTTCAAAAGTCGATTAGGAGTGGATATTCATAGGTAAAGGGACAATTGGAAAATGGGAAGTCTTCAAAAATGAGCTAACCATAGTCCAGAGACAGTATACACCTGTTAGGGTGAAAAGAAAGGTTGGTTGGTGTAGGGAATGCTAGATGACCAGAGAAATTGAGGGTTTGGTTAAGAAAAGAAAGGAAGCATATGTCAGGTACAGACAGCAGAGATCGAGTGAATCCTTAGGAAAGTATAAAGGCAGTCGGAGTATACTTAAGAGGGAAGTCAGGAAGGCAAAAAGGGGACATAAGATAGCTTTGGCAAATAGGGTTAAGGAGAATCCAAAGGGATTTTATAAAGACATTAAGGACAAAAAGGGGAATTAGAGAGTGAATGGATTCGCTCAAAGATTAGCAAGGCAGCCTATGCAGGAGATACGAGACGAGTATTTTGCATCAGTATTTACTGTGAGGAAGGATATGGAAGATATAGACTGTAGGGAAATAGATGGTGACATCTTGAAAAATGTCCATATTAAAGAGGAGGAAGTGCTGGATGTCTTAAAACACAGAGGTGGATAAATCCCCAGGACTCAATCTGGTGTACCCGAGAACTCGGTGGGAAGCTAGAGAAATGATTTCTGGGCCTCTTGCTGAGATATTTGTATCATCGATAGTCACAGGGGAGGTGCGGGAAGACTGGAGGTTGGCAAACATGCTGCCACTGTTCAAGAAGGGCAGTAAAGACAAGCCAGGGAACTATAGACCGGTGAGCCTGACCTCAGTGGTGGGCAAGTTGTTGGAGGGAATCCTATGGGACAGATTTAAATGTATTTAGAAATGCAAGGACTGATTAGGGATAGTCAACATAGCTTTGTGCGCGGGAAAACATATCTTACTAACTTGGTTGAGTTTTTGAAGAAGTGAAAAAGAGAATTGATGAGGGCAGAGCGATAGACGTGATCTGCACGGACGTCAGTAAGGTATTCGACAGGCTTCCTTAAGGTAAACAGGTTTAGCAAGGTTAGATGACATGGAATATGGGGAGAACTCGCTATTTGAATACAAACATTAAGGACAAAAAGGGTAATTAGAGAGCGAATAGATTCCCTCAAAGATCAGCAAGGCAGCCTATGCAGGAAATGGGGGAGATACTAAACGAGTATTTTGCATCAGTATTTACTGTGGAGAAGGACATGGAAGATATGGACTGTGGGGAAATACATGGTGACATCTTGAAAAATGTCCATATTACAGAGGAGGAAGTGATGGATGTCTTAAAAAGCATAGAGGTGGTTGCCTTTATTGGTCAGTCCATTGAGTATAGGAGTTGGGAGGTCATGTTACAGCTGTATAAGACATTGGTTAGGCCACTTTTGGAATATTGTGTGCAATTCTGGTCTCCCTTCAATAGGAAGGACGTTGTGAAACTTGAAAGGGTTCAGAAAAGATTCATAACGATGTTGTCAGGGTTACAGGACCTGAGCTGTAGGGAGAGGCTGAATAGGTTGGGGCTCTTTTCCCTGGAGCGTCAGTGGTTTATAATATTATGAGGGGGATGGATTAGGTAAATAGACAAGGTATTTTCCCTGGGGTCGGAGAGTCCAGAACTAAAGGGCAAAGGTTTAAGGTGAGAGGGAAAAATTTAAAAGGGACCTTAGGGAAAACGTTTTCACACAGAGGGTGGTGAGTGTATGGACTAATCTGCCAGAGGAAGTGGTGGATACCGAAACAATTACAACATTTCAAAGACATCTGGATGGGTATATGAATAGGAGGGATATGGGACAAGTGCTGGCAAACGGACCTAGGTTAGGTTAGGATATCTGGTTGGCATGGACAAGTTGGACTGACAGGTCTGTTTCTGTGCTGCACATCTCTATGACTCTAAGCTCTTTGCAAGGGATGTCAGTAGTTTGGAGGGCAGCATCGTGGTTCAGTGGTTAGCACCAGGGACACTGATACAATTGCAGCCTTGGGTGACTGTCTGTGTGGAGTTTGCACCTTCTCCCCATGTCTGGATCGGTTTCCTCCTACAGCCAAAAGAAGTGCAGGCTAGGTGGATTCGCCATGCTTGGCTGTCCACTACATCTCCAATTTTAGTGTCATCTGCAAAATTACTAACTATATCTCCTATGTTTACATCCAAATCCTTGATATCAATGACAAAAAGTATTGGACCCAGCACCGATCCATGTGGCACTTCACTGGTTGATCCAGAGGCCTCCAGTCTGAAAAACAACCCTCCCACCACTCTGTCTTCTACCTTTGAGCCAATTCTGTATCCAAATGGCTCGTTCTCCCTGTATTTCATGTGATCTAATGTTGCTAAACAGTTTCCCCATTGGGAAGGTTGTTGAATGCCTTACTGAAGTCCATATAGATCACATCTATCGCTCTCCCATCATCAATCCTCTTCATTACTTCAAAAAACTCAATCAGGTTAGTGGGACTTGTCAGGTGTGAAATGTTTACTTAAGATTTCACTTTAGAATGTAAAGAAGAATGAATTGGAATAATGCTGGTCAGCTAGTTAGATATTTGCTGTGGACTAATTTTTAGAATCCATAATTTGTAATATAGTTTGCGATTTAGAGAAACATGGGGTAATCAAGAGGCATCAACATGAACATACAAGAAGCAAAATTGTATTTGACAAATTTACAGAATTATTAGTTTGAAGATACATAAAAGAAGGGAATGCAACAGCTGCAGATTTTCAATAGCTATTTAATAAAGACAAACTACTAGAAGATTTCAGACACAATACAAGAAATGGCACAGCATGGACCGGAGACTTGTTGACTCACCAGAAAACAAAACTAATTCATATTGCTTGGATTACAAAAAAAACTGAGCCCCCAGAGCAAGCTCCAGATTCACTTTTGCTCCAGTTATACATAGATGACTTGGGACTCAAGTTACAGAGCGCCACACCAAAATATGTTATCAACATAAAAGTAGATAGTTTAGAGAACAGTGAAATAGAATATAAACACATATAGGACAGGCCAGTTAATGGAATAGGCAACAGATGCAATTTACTCTTGACAAATGAAGTAATACATTTGGAAGGAAAAACAAGGAACAGGAGTGCAAACGGTACATTAAACAGCTGAAGGGCGTGCACAGTCATAGTAATGCAAATACAAAATTCACATGTGCAAAAGCCCATAGATAAAGTTACAACAAAGATCAACTGCGCTGAATTTGGTAAGCAGAGGCCCAAGAATGTAAGAGTAAATAAATTATGAGAAATCTAAACATAGCATTATCGGATTTGGATAAGTAGAAATATGCTCCAATTAAATCATGGGAAAACTAGACCATTAGCGAGTGGAGCAGAAATTAGACCATCGAGTCTGCTCCGCCATTAAACTCATAGCTGATGGGTTTCTCAACTCCATTCCCCGCTTTATCCCCGCACACTTTGATCCCTTAATACATAAGAACTTATCTTTCTTATGTATACTCAATCACCTGGACTCCACAGCCTTGTAGCAACAAATTCCATAGATCCACTACTCTCTGGCTGAAGAGGTTTCTCCTCATCTCCACTCTAAAGAATCTTCCCTTTACTCTAAGGCTGTGCCGTCTCTCCTGCTAATGGAAACATCTTCCCAATGCCCACTCTGTCCAGACCTTTCAGTATTCTGTACATTTCAATTAGATTCCCTCTCATTCTTTCAAACTCCATTGAGTATAGAACCAGAATCCTCAAACGTTGCTCATATGTTAAGCCTTTCATTTGTAGGCTTCTCGTGAAACTCCTCTGGACCCGTTTCAGTGCCAGTATATCTTTCCTGAGATATGGGGCCTAAAATTGCTCACAATGTTGTAAATGTGGTCTGGCCAGACCAGTATAGAGCCTCAGAAGCACATCCCTGTTTTTATATTCTAGTCCTCTCGAAATAAATGCCAACATTGCATTTGCCTTCTTAGCTACCAACTCAACTTGCAAGTTAACCTTAAGGGAATCCTGGACTAGGGCCCCCAAGTTCCTTTGCTCTTCAGATTTCTGAATTTTCCTCCCCATTTTGTAAACAGTCATGCCTCTATTCTTCCTACCAAAGTGCCTGACCTCAGACTTTCCCACATTGTATTTCATCTGCCACTACTTTGCCCGTTCTTGTAATCTGTCTAAATCCTTCTGCAACTTCCCTGCCTCCTCAATACTACCTGTCCCTCCAGCTATCTTTGTACGATCTGCAAACTTAGCCAGAATGCCCTCAGTTCCTTCATCTATGTCATTAATATATGAAGTGAAAAGTTTAGTCCCAGCACTGACCCTTGCTGAACTCCATTAGTCACAGGCTGGCATGCTGAGAAGGACCCTTTTATCTCCATCCTCTGCTTTCTGCCAGATAGCCAGGCTTCTATCCATGCTAGTAGCTTGCCTTTAACACCATGACCCTTATCTTACTCAGCAGTCTCATGTGCAGCACCTTGTCAAAGGCCTTCTGGAAACCCAAATAGATAATATCCATTGGCTCTTCTTGGTCTAACCTGCTCATTAGCTGCTCAAAGAATTCTAACAGATTTGTCAGGCATGACCTCCCCTTGATGAAACCATGCTGACTTTGCCCTATTTTACCATGCATTTCCAAGTATTCAGAGATCACCTTGTCAAAGGCCTTCTGGAAACCCAAGTAGATAATATCCATTGGCTCTTCTTGGTCTAACCTGCTCATTAGCTGCTCAAAGAATTCTATCAGATTTGTCAGGCATGACCTCCCCTTGATGAAACCATGCTGACTTTGCCCTATTTTACCATGCATTTCCAAGTATTCAGAGATCTCATCCTTCACAAAGGACTCCAAAATCTTACCAACAATCAAGATTGGGTTAATCAGCCTGTAATTTCCTGCCTTTTGTCTCACTCCCTTCTTAAATAGAGATTTATGTTAGTAATTTCCCAGACCCCTAGAATCCTCCCTGATTCCAGTGATTCCTGAAAGGTCACCATTAACGCCCCCACTATCTCTTCAGCTATCTCCTTCAGAACTCTCGGGTGTAGTCCATCTGAAGACCTTTCAGTTTTTCTAGCACCTTCTCCTTGGTGATGGCATTCATACTCACCTCTGCCCCCCAACTCTCTTGAACTTTTGGGACATTACTCAAGTCTTCCGCCATGAAGAATAACGCAAAGTACTTGTTCAGCTCCTCTGCCACTTCTTTGTTCCCCATTACTACTTCTCCTGTGTCATTTTCCAGCAACCCCATGTCTACGTTGCCCTTTATATATCTAAAGAAACTCTTGCAATCTACTTTTATATTACTGGCTATCTGACCATCATATTTAATCTTCTCCCTCTTTATTTCTTTTTTACTTGTCATCTGTTGGTCTTTGGAGGCTTCTCTATCCCCTGCCCTTCGCCACATTACAAACAAAAGCTCTTATGCTTTTATGCTGTCCCTGACTTGCCTGGCCAGCCCTGGTTGCCTCATCCTCCTTGTGCCATGTTTCTTTGACCTAGGGATGAATTTTTGCTGTGTCTCCTGAATTACTTCCAGAAACTCCTGCTGTTCCACCTGTCTTTCCTGCTGGTCTCCTCTCTCAGTTAATTGTGACCAGCTTCTCTCTCATGCCTCTGTAGTTGCCTTTATTCAGCTGTAATACCATTACCCATGATTTTATCTTCTCCCTTTCAAAATGCAGAGTAAATTCTATCATATCTTGGTCACTGCCTCATTGCAAAATAATAAATCCAGTATTGTCTGTTCCCTAGTGGGCTCCACCACAAGCTGCTCCAGAAAGCCATCGTTCTTGCAATCCATTACAAACCTGATTTGCCCAGTCTACTCCTGCATATTTAAATCCCCATGATCACTATAACGTTGCCTTTCTTAGACAGCGTTTCTATCTCCTAGTATATCTTGTGCCCCACATCCTGGCTGCTGTTTGGAGGCCTTTACATAACTCCCATTATAGTTTTTTTTCACTTTTGTGGTTCCTCAACTCTACACACACAGATTCGACATAATCTGACCCAACACAGTTTCTTGCTATCAATTTAACTACATTTCTTACTAATAAGGCAACCCCATCCTCTCTGTCCACCTACCTGTCTTTTCGATAGGATGTTTATTCTTGGATATTTCGCTTCCAGTCTGGATTTCCTTATAGCCACATCTCCATGATGTCTGCCACATCATACCTGCCAATTTCAATCTATGCCACAAGCTCACTTACCTTACTTGGTATACTGCGTACATTCAGATACAACACCTTCAGGCTTTTTGCTGTACCGCTTCTCATTGTCATCTCTTTATCCAATGTGCTTGAAGTTAGATTCCTAACTAGATTCCCTAGTTTCTATGTAGATTGAAGTCACCCACAATTACTGCATTATCCTAGGTACACATTCTGATGTCCATCTAGTGCCATACCTTTCCACTAATGTTTGGTGGCTTATAAATGACTCCTGCCACTTTTTGCATGCCTGATTGCTATTTCTTAGCTCCACCCAACAGATTGTACATCTTAGTTTTGTAAGCTAAGTTCCTCTCTCATAAATATACCGATCCCATTTCTTTTGTCAGCAGTATTCCACCTCCTTTCCTGTTTGCCCATCCTTCTTGTCTATCAGAAGTCCTTAAATATTTGGTTCCCGTTGGGTCAACCTGCAATCGTGTGTCTCTAATGACAATTATTATCAGACCTGTCTCTGGAATCAATTCACCTCCCTTCTGTGAAATTACTTTCAAAGCTGCTTGTCCTTTGCATCTCTTCTTCCAAGCTTCTACATGCAGTAAAGATTCAGGAGAGCAGAGTGGGAGCAATTTTAACCAAATCGGTCATAAAAGCCTCAGCACTTGCGAAACATCAGGATTTGCATCTCAATGGCATTAGAGCTTGAATGGGAACCCAAAACCATGAAAAGGAAATTGCAAGGAAGAGACCACAACTCAGAGATCAGGAACTGGAGAAAGAGGGCACAGCTTAGAGGCAAGGCAGAGAAAAGTTGCAGCTTGGATGGCTGAGGAGCACAAACTTGATTGAGTTTTATGAAGAAGTAACAAAGAGGATTGATGAGGGCAGAGCAGTAGATGTGATCTATGTGGACTTCAGTAAGGCGTTTGACAAGGATGACACCAAAATTGGAGGTGTAGTGGACAGCGAAGAAGGTTACCTCGGATTACAACAGGATCTTAATCAAATGGACCGAGAATTGGCAGATGGAGTTTAATTCAGATAAATAAGAGGTACTGCATTTTGGGAAAGCAAATCTTAGCAGGACTTATACACTTAATGGTAAGGTCCTCGGATGTGTTGCTGAACAAAGAGACCTTGGAGTGCAGGTTCATAGCTCCTTGAAAACGGAGTCGCAGGTAGATAGGATAATGAAGGCTGCATTTGGTATGCTTTCTTTTATTGGTCAGAGTATTGAGTACAGGAGTTGGGAGGTCATGTTGTGGCTGTACAGGACATTGGTTAGGCCACTTTTGGAATATTGCATGCACCTCTGGTCTCCTTCCTATCGGAAAGATATTGTGAAACCTGAAAGGGTTCAGAAAATATTTACAAGAATGTTGCCAGGGTTGGAGGATTTGAGCTACAGGGAGAGGCTGAACAGGCTGGGGCTATTTTCCCTGGAGCGTCAGAGGCTGAGGAGTGACCTTATAGAGGTTTACAAAATTATGCGGGGCATGGATAGGGTAAATAGGCAAAGTCTTTTCCCTGGAACCAGGGAGTCCAGAACTACAGGGCATAGGTTTAGGATGATAAGGGAAAGATATAAAAGGGACCTGAGGGGCAACTCTTTCACTCAGAGGGTGTACGTGTATGGAATGAATTGCCAGAAGAAGTGGTGGAGACCGGTACAATTGCAACATTCAAGAGGCATTTGGATGGGTATATGAATAGGAAGGGTTCGGAGGGATATGGGCAGGGTGCTGGCAGGTGGGACTAGATTGGATTGGGATATCTGGTCGGCATGGACGGGTTGGACCGAAGGGTCTGTTTCCATGCTGTACATCTCTATGATTCTGAGTAGGGAAGGTCTCCATGAGGAAGAGAAGGAAGGAGAATCACTGGCAAATAGGAGGCATTGTGTTACACTTCTCTTTATTTTTAATCTTTTAAAAGTTACTTCATATACCAATATAGGAACTTAGTAAAATATTTCAACTTGGAGGATGTAATTTTGTAGTTTTGCTTGTGTGAAAGAGAATTCTACAAAACCTAACAGCAGCTTTAACATTGGGAACTTCCTGTGGGAACCAATGTTAGACTTAAAATTGTGATTTTCATGAATGCAACCATAATTTTAAGTGAGGATTCGCTAACTATTATGTTCATATCAAAACATGCTTAAAATGTTAAATCCATTCACTCCCCTCCGCCATCATTCTGCTTCCGGTTGTGATAGCTTTTGAGAAATGTTTTATGACAGTTCGTGAAATATAAACTGTATTTTGTGAAAAATTTGAAATTATTTTTCAATAGTTTTCTGTCACAGTCTTGTTGACAGTACAAAGATAAGTCATTTGTTCTAATGGCCCTATGTTTGTCCTCCTGCCTCAGATACTTATCTGCTCTTAAAATAGGTTACAGTTTCTACCACAGCTATTTTGCGTCAAAGCGCTCTGTGCTATCAAAAATCCACTTGATTCGCTTTCACCGATTCTCCAACCAAAGAAATGTTTCTTTCTTACTAGATTAAAATTTCTCAAATTTAAAAAAAGCCAAGATGAGATTTAATTTCTATCTATGGTCCAGTAATAACGCTTGATGTATTTCAAATCTCCAGCAATTTTTCATCTCTGATATCATTTTGATGAATCTACTGCATATGTCTTCATTGATTTTAATTCTCTTTCTGTAATGAGATACCTGAAATTGTGTAAATGCATCCTAATTCTGACCTAAGCAGTACTAGCAACAGTTTATATTGCACCCTTAACATACCAAGTGTTGCAGGGGCATCTCAAAGCGGCACGGTGGCACAGTGATTAACACTGCTGTCTCACAGCGCCAGAGACCCGAGTTCAACTCCCGCCTCAGGCGACTGACTGTGTGGAGTTTGCACATTCTCCCCGTGTCTGCGTGGGTTTCCTCCGGGTGCTCCGGTTTCCTCCCACAGTCCAAAGATGTGCAGGTCAGGTGAATTGGCCATGCTAAATTGCCCATAGTGTTAGGTAAAGGGGTAAATGTAGGGGAATGGGTGGGTTGCGCTTCAGTGAGTCGGTGTGGACTTGTTGGGCCGAAGGGCCTGTTTCCACACTGTAAGTAATCTAATCTAAGTAATCTAATCTAATCTAATCGAAAGCAATATTTAAAAATTAGTCACCGAATCAGCCAAGGAGTTAATAGGACAAAGGTTTGGTCGAAGAGAGTTAATATTTTCTGAAATGGCGGAGGGACAGTTTAGGGTGAGAATTTCAGAGCTTAGGGTCTGGGCAGCTGAAGGCACTGTCACTAACGGTGGTGCAATTAAAATCCAGTATCACTGAGTACACAATTAGATGAGTGTGAATATTTCAAGAGTGCTGTGGAGATGGAGCAAATTACAGAGACAAGTCAGCGAATGATTTATAACAGTTAACAGAGCTTTTAAATCAAGGCTTTTCTCAACCAGAGGCCAGTGTCGGTCAGTCAGCAGGGGTGAGGAGTGCTAAGGTAATTGCCTAGATTCCAGGGTGTGGAATCAGAGGCATGAGCACAGAGTGGGGAGTGCACAATGTCATTGAGGCCAAACTGAAAACGTAACATTATAGGAGAGCTGTGACCAGATTGGCTGATCGAAAATCTATGCTCAGTTTAAAAAAAACTGCAAAACCACTTAATTTATTAACTAACTAGGGATTAACTAACTAATAAATTAGCTGAGTAGAGATGACTGGGTATGTGATGTGTTGTAGCTATATGATATGGGAGCTGGCAGTTCCCACTGCGAGCTGCAGTGACCATATCTGCAAGTGTTGGTTGCTGGAGGTCCTTCAGCTCTGAATTGTGGAGCTGGAATCCGAGCTTTGGACAATGCAGCACATCTGGGAGGTGGGGAACTACCTGCACGCTTTATAATGTCGTCCCGTTCTCCCCTCAGTTGAAGCAAAACGCTCAGAGACACAGTGTAGTTCAAAGTTTGTGCGAAGATTTGTAGCTCGGGTGCTCGTTGCTGTGGTTCTGTTCGCCAAGCTGGAAGTTTTTGTTGCAAACGTTTTACATCAACTAGCCACGAAACGACACGACCAGCTATCCTTAGTAGCCACACACGCAGACAACAAGCAACATGAATTCGACTGGGACAACACTACTATCATAGGGCAAGCCAGACAGAGAACAGCCACGGA